>NC_089533.1:27407500-27707500 GCF_963924715.1 Thunnus thynnus
GTGAATGTTCATTAGATTAGATCCTGATGAGCAGGTTGGCACCTTGCAAGGCAGCCTCTGCCATCAGTGTACGAATGCGTGTGTGAATGGGTGAATTCTGACATATATTGTAAAGCGCTTTGAGTGGTCGGAAGACTGGAAAGGCACTATATAAATGCAGTCAATTCCATTCCAATCCAGGCAACTCGCCCTCGCTTTAGGTTTAATAATTCAATCATTTGCAAATGTGGTCTCAAAATTCAGGAATATGCACCATACAGCACAAAAATCACCTGAAATGCTTCAGACCTTATGATGAGTCCTGCATGTTACCTCATCTTTAGGCTTTGTCATGTAGAGGGGCCCTGAGTCAAAATCTGGTTTAAAGACATTTAAAGACTTCATTTTTGGGGGGTGATGTTCTCACATGTGCTTTCTGTGTTTACTGGATCACCACATCAACGGTTCCCAACCTGGAGGTTGGGACCCCCCCAAAGGGTCCAGAATACATTGATTATTACAGCAATAAGAAAGTTGAAAAAATAGAAATAAAAAAATAATAAAAAATTCAATGTTATGCTTTTTTTGTTTTTTTCTTGAGATGCTGTATACTTTCACCTCTTTAGGCTTGTAAAACGTCTTTAAATAAAAATAAAAATTCAGAGGCAAAAATTACACTTTGGTTGAACATTTCACCTCCACACTAGGACTACAGTTATTTTTATTATCAACTAATCTCTTAGCTGGTCCATAAAATATGAGAAAGAATTTTACAATCACATTTTTCCCAAAATGCAAGCGGACAACTTCACATGGCTTGTTTTGTCTGACCAACAATTCAAAAGCCACACAGTTTACTCTCACTGAAAGCAAAGAAAAGAAAATCTTCACATTTGAGAGGATGGAACCAGAAAATATTTGGTATTTTTGGTTTTTAAAAAAGGACACCAATGAATAATTGATTATCAAAATTGCTGCTAATTATTGTTGATTGACTAATTCATTAATCAACCAATCGTTTCAGCAACATCCGCAGTGCAACGTACAAATGACGGTGTAATGCATAAATAAAAGCTCAGGGTTCTGTCACTTTCTTATCTGTTACAAGCTATTTTCAAAAAATGCACAGAAAGGTGCATCATTGTTACAAACATAGAAATGTATGGATTTATGTATGGAAAAAATAGTATGAAGTTGTATAAACAGGTGGATCACACTGCAAGAAGGAGATGTGATTAAAAAAACAAAGCTGGAGTTGTCAAAGCAAGGTAGAAACGAGTTCTGTGCTGCACCATGGCGTTTCCCGTCTGCTACTGAACATGTTCCTATCCAGAAAGGCATGAGACAGATTTTCATAATTTTCTGTAGCCTGAGCAGCATCCTGCTTACTGACACATCACTACAGAATCAAGTTCCACACATTACAGCACTGCTCATCCTGTCAGGCCCTAGCACACCACAGCATAGACCAGGACACTGCACTCTATAGCTAGGACAGATCAGTGAAATAAGTATGAGAGAGAAATCTATGAGCATACATCGCTCATGGGTTAGGGTTAACTACTACTACTAGTAGTAGTTTTGGTTTTTAAAAAAGGTCAACGACTACTACTTGCATTAATTGTACATTACTAGTTACACAACTTAGGCCTATACACTTGTGAGGTTGCAAATACAACAATCTTGTCCTGGTGCTGGCTGGCTGCTTTAGGTTATGTTTAGCATGAGACAAAATTATAAGCTGTATAAAAAAATAATATACACAAAATATCAACCCTGAAAACCAAAACTAAAGTGAAACTAAAACAATATCTTAAAGTATATAAACATCCAGTCCCCAAAACAAAAGTCAACTTTGATACAGCTTATGTTCTGGCGCCCTCTGCTGCGAGGGAGTGTAAATAAATGAGCCCTGTCTGCGTCTCTCTCTCTCTCTCTCTCTGTCTCTCTGAGTCTTCATAGAGGAATCTATAATTCTTTTACAGGATATAATGAATATTTATGAGCAGGGCCCTCATCTGAGATCAGCCAATCAGCTGACAGCATGGTAAGCATAAATCAACTGACAGCTTGCCTCGACTGTTCAGTGTTGGCAGTAAATGCCTCTGAATTATTTTCATTTACATTTTTAACGTTTAGCTGACGTTTTCATCTAGGGGAAGCTGCAATGAGTGCATTGGTGGAGTTGGCTGCAGTTAGTTGGACAACATTAGAGTGCATTGTGGGATGCAGGGGTCAGAGGTCACAGTGCCTGGTGATGGGTTGGCCTGTACGAAGAAAGAAGGGCTAAAGAGTATGGAAGTCTATAACTGCCACTATTTACATATGATAATTTCATCAAATTAAAATTTCAATTTGTTTGTGTGTTCATGATGTATGACAAGAAAATATATATTTTTAATTTTCAGATTTGAAAATGCGTAATTACTGCCAAAATAAGAATCAAATGGAAACTCTACTGACAAATAATTTTCTGTGTAGGCTGCTCCTAAGAATAACACTGCAATAATACAATTTTAGATGAAAGGGACTTCTCAAAAAGGTTCAGGAACAAGACCACGGCCTTCTCTCACACTAAATTCAATAACCTGTGCCTCACTAATTCAATCATCCGTGCATACCTATTTAAGCGTGTCTAACCCCTTTCTCTCCCGTTCGTCTCAGTTCTCACACGACCTACGACACGCTTGCATCGCAAACGTTTACCTCCTGCCCGTGATCCACGTTCCTTGGCAACATACCGCCCACGACTAGATCGAGCAGTACCAACGAGATATCTCCATCACCACCACATCCACATGGAACCCTTCTCCTCCAGACACCGCACTTTTGATCAGCTGGGATCCAGACACTCCACACGTATCCACACAATGGCCCACTCGCACACGGTTCTTTTCCAAGCGATTAACATCTTCAACCGGATGTTTGCTCACCTCAGGCAAGCTCTCAAGGAGACGGTCGTCCCACTTCTGCGAAATGATGATAAAGACAAACTTTCCAACTCTATGCAGACTCTACTTCCATCAACCCTCTCGCCGGCAACTCAAATCCTCCCGCTCTTCCGGGTTCATTGTCCGCCGCCGGGCCGACGCACACTGATGACGTTACAACCCCGCCTACTACAACAGAGTAGTTGCTCCTCTCTGCCTCCACCTCCACCACCACTCCGGACGGCCGCTCACTTCCGGGTTCCCCACCCAGCGCCACCTGTACGCCGCACGTCGATGACGTCATGACACAGCCAACTGCTTCAGCCTTCTCGCAGGGCCAGGTCATATCTTCCCCTGTGCCCGCTCCCTCCCCGTCTGATCTGTCTCGTGTTTTTTGTCTTTTCTCTCATCCCCCTGTCCGCAGGCTGCACAATCAACCCCCGCTTATACGTCCCATCATCCTTTCCTCTTCCTTTCCTTCAGCTGCAGCTACCTCTACCCTTTCGGTTCCTTCTTTTGTTTCTTCCCTCAGCCACCTCCAGTCCTGCCATTACCACAGCAATAGTCACATCGAGCCACGGTGCTCCCTCTGATGGATCCACTCAATTTCCTACTGTTCTATCCCTGTTCCCCTCCCTTCCCCCTCCCTTACCCAACACCCAAATGTTTTTTTCTGTGTCTTCAGCACCCCCCGTCGCCGATCCCCTCGTTCCAGCCATTGGCCATTCAGCCCCTCCACGGCCTACAAAGCCAGGCTTTCCAGTTCTGCACAGCCTCCAGTTACACCACCGCTCCAGCCGACCACTCGCTTGCAGGTTCCCTACTCAGCGCCCCCCGCACTGGCACACCGATGATTCCATCCTGCCGCCACCACGATGCGGCAACAGACTGCTTCAGCCCTAGCTAGGGCCAGGTTGTATTTCCCCACGTGCCTGCTCCCTACATCTTAATTGCTTCGTGTTTTTGTTTCATCCCTGCGTCTATGAGCCGCACATCTTACCACTTCACACGCATCCCTTCATCCCTTCATCCCTCGACCCTCACCCCTCGACCCTCGACCCTTATCCCTCATCCCTTCATCCCTCATCCCTCGACCCTCATCTCTTCATCCCTCGTAAGGAGGCTACAGAGCTCCCTCCTTTCTAACCCCCTCTGTTTTGTACTGTTTTCGTTTTCATCTCATCCCTGAGTCCGCAGGCTGCACAATCAACCCCTGCACATACATCCCCTCATCCCGGCATCCTTTCCTCATCCCCCGGCAATCAACCCCCTTCATCCCTCTCCTCAACCCCCATCCAGCCCACCATACACTATCCTCATCCAATCCTGAACCCTCTCGACAATCCAAATAAATCTACTTTTTATACAGTTCAAATGGCATGGTCTTTGTTAGTGAAATTTCTAATGAAAATGAAATTGAAAATGCATTTGAAATGGTGATTTAATTATCGGTTTCATAATGATTGACTTCAGCATATTTCACAAAAAAAGCACTTGGATTATCATGCCATTATGAAAATTTTCATTTTCATTTTGAAAATATGTTTTTAAAAGGTCAGTTTTAACTTATTCATACATCATGTGCACACAAATGGAAAATAAAATTTCAATCTTACCAAATGATTTCATTTTAATATTGGCAGCTGCAGACTTCCTTAGACCAGGGAGAGAAAAACATTTTGAAGCACATCCATGTGTGTCGCACACACCAGATGTGCCATAAAGAAAGGAGAAGTAGTCAGAGTACAGTAGCTGAGATTTACAGATCCAGGGATTGAATATGATAAATTCAATACTTTTCTGCGGAGTTCACGCGTCAGTGCTGGGAAATAGAACAGAGGCTTATCTTGATAAATTCCCACACATACACTTGTAAGGCTTACACAGAAAAAAATAAGTACGGATGTTTTGATGTCTACCATATGCCGCTGTAGTGTTTTTCCTTTTATGAACTTTAAGGCCTCAGTATGCTTCAAACAAAGAAAGTTTGTACATGTTCAATGTGTCCTCTGTCCACATCTAAAAACATAAGTGTTTCTACCAATTCTGAAAGGCCACACTCAAATATGGGGTGAAAAGCCTTCCACAGCCCCCTTAGTTCCAATGCTGGAAATGAGTTTACAGACGCTGTTAGACGACCCTGTAAGCATGTGATTTTTAGGCATACTGAGGCCTTTCCACTGCTTTAAAAGTCCCATCCACGATTACAGTTTTGTTGCATTCAAATATCATATACAATATAGCAAGCAAATAGATTTATTAATATAAAAATTCACTCATTTATGTACCGGAAATTCCTTTGTTTATACTGAAGCCTTGTTTGTGTTCAGAAGTAGTCAGGAGCATGCTGGGTGACTTTCTGATGACAGAGTGCCCTTTGTAGGTTAGGATCATAACACACACACATGCGCACACACAGAATCACACACACACAATATGCAGTAAAATAAGACGGTAAAATGTGCTAACATAGTGAGGCAAAAATTAGCCGAATATTTGCAGAGTTCAGCATCACATCTCTATTATGGAAATGAGCATAATACAGTCACGCATGCTCTGCCCAGCACGCACTCACACTTTATACACATGCACTTACATGTCCCCACACACATGCAAATATGCATATATCACACACAGCCACTACCCACATACTGCACACACACATACACAGACACACATTGCAGTGGTGTATATGGATTTAGAGCTTGTAAAAAATGTGATAATTTAATACAGCTGTCGCCTGTAAAACAAACCACATCTACTTCCTGCTGGTCTGCATCTGGCTCTCTGTCTCTGTCTATCTCTCCATGTCTCTGTCTGTCATTGTGTTTAATTTGCGCCCCCCTCACTGTAATCACAACACATTGCATCCATCTTTATTCTGCACTTTTATCCTTTCTCCCTTAATCTTTGTTCTATACCTTTTTATTCCTATTTTCATTTATTCATTCCTTCTATTCTGTTTTTTCCATTCATAATGCCTTTGTTGCATTCACTCCCTGGTTTTAACCATACATGTGTGGCTCTAGTGACAGCAATGAAATACATACATACATTTCATACATATTTGTGCAGACAAGACTAGGTTACCAGATGATTCCTTCTGACTTTGGTGATTCCCTGACTTTTCCTCTAGCACCACCATGAGGTTACCATTTTTAGTTTTTTAGTGAAATATCTCAACAACTATTAGGTGTTTTTTTTTAGGAAAAAAAAAAAAAAAAAAAGTTGGCACAGATATCCATGATGCCCAATGTTTCCCAATAAATTTGGTGATCTCCTGACTGACCTGCTGCACCACCAGCAGATTGACAATTTAGGTTCAGAGTGAAATGCCTCAACAACTACTGTTCCCCTAATGAATTGTAATAATTTCGGTGATCCCTTGACTTTTCATATAGCGCCATCATCAGGTCAAAGTTTGTCCAATACTTGGGTTTATGGTCAAATACCTGTAAAAGTAATACCATTCCCATCAGTTTTGTGTTTAGTGCTCATTAGCAAATGTTAACTAACTAATTAAGATAATGAACATGTTGAACATGCAGGTGTTACAATTGGTAATGTGCTAACACCTGCATGTTCAACATGTTCATTATCTCAATTAGCATTGTTATTGTGAGCATGACAGCATGCACGTGTGTTCGCATTCAGCTCACAACCATAGCACAACTATAAATCCAGTGCTGCTGACGCTTAGTCTTGCTAATGAATAAAAGAAGGACGGAAGGACGGAAGGAAGGAAGGAAGGAAGGAAGGAAGGAGCAACATTTTGATTACCTCCTCCAATCAGTCATGTCAACTTTAAACTAACTAACTGAGGTAATGAAACTGTAGCCGGGGAAAGTGTTTTAATGAAAATGAAGAGAGGAATGAGATTTCTGTTAGTTCTCACACTGTGTATTTGAGAGTTGGGCACATTCATATATTCATGTAGCTGCTTCTTTTTCAGCTATATCTGTTGTTATTATTATCTATTAGTTTATCTAAACATAATAAAATATAAAACAAAAAGGGGTTCTGTTAATATATTATTACAATAATAAATTGCAAATAACATAAAATTTTGTGCATTCTTGCTTTTCATTATTTTAAAGGATTTCATATATAATTTAAAGTCATTTAGACATGTCAGGTAACTAGTGGAAACTGAAGACTGGCTTTCTGCTAATCTGTGTTGCAGCAGAGATCCCCTTTTTATTTGGATGAAAAACAACAAATGTGATATGATTTCTTTAAACAGTAGGTGTAAAGGATGGAATTGTTGCTGTCAGACAGTTATAAACTCGATGCAAAAGAGCTGTGTCTTGTTGCATGAAAAGAGGAGCTATAGATAGGGTAGGGTCTGTTATTTCAATATAATTTCTCAAGAATGTAGCCCCCAAGCATTATTATGTGTTGAAACACTACATAAAATTTTTAGAGGGATATAAAGCCTACCATTCATAATCTTGATATGTCTCTTTTGTCTTTTTTAGTCAAATCAAGTAGATATCTTTCAACATTACAGTCTTTTCAGTGTCAAAGTCCGCAGCTTAACAGGGAAACACTGTCTGGGGAAACACAAAGAGGGAATTTGATGCTAAAAAGACATAGATGTGGCAGATATCCACTTGATATGACTAACTCAGACTGCAAAGGCCTCATATAAGCTTCACATCAACTTTTAAATGCATTTTTCACAAAATGATTGTGTGGACACACTGTGGATTTTGGGCCCCATCACTTACATTGAAAGCACATTTGAAGGTGATCTTTTAATATCCAGTATGTAGTCACTGTTCATATGAACACCTGACTATTTTTGTGAGCCTCTTCTTTAACTGGATCTTCATCTCCTTTTCAACACTTTCTTTTCAACTGATACTTCAAATTCACCCAGCGTTTACACATAAAACTGACACTTCAACTTACATATTACATTCATTCATTTGGCAGATGCTTTTGGCCAAATCGACACTCAAATGAAGTACATTTCAAGCTACAGTAGATCAAGGAGAAGCCTCTGAGAATAAATGCCTCAACACTGAGTTCCACATTCTACCTGACAAAAGGGCCACAAGGCTTGCAGGTGCATGAAGTAAAACAGAAGTGCCTAGAAAGTGACTTTTTCTTTGATAACACTATTTTGAATGCCACTTCAACTACAAATTCTACTGTTTCAGTGTTTCATCTATATTTCAAAAGCCTCAACTACAAAATTTCAACAGCTAGCACAGGTGAATTTTCTTCAGAAATGTAGCCTTTTCTAGTCTTAAAATGTTCTTGGGCAATACAGGGAGAGATATTGTTCTTACTCTAGTAATGCAGTCCTTATAAAACTAGGAGAGATGGTCATTGTTTGTCTACATGGAGCTTCCTTAAAGGCATGTTTTCAAAAACAGTTATTACATTTTTGTCAATAAGCAAAATCCCTTGAATTGAAAGTGAGGCTTATTTCAGATGTATGGGTTGGTAATACATTATATTTAGATATTTTGTTAATGCATTAGCCTACATGATTTTGTAGGTTGTGTAACTTGTGGGAAATGCAAAAATGTTTCTCTGTCACCCAGTTACATTGTGACTTTGTGGGATGAGAGATTGTGTGTAACATCTTCCAGTATAACCTAATTTGTTCATGGAATTCTGGCATTGATTTCTTCTTTTTTTTTTTTTTTTTTTTTAAAAGACAATTTTCCTGTAGGCGGGATTTCCTGTAGACTAACCAATTAGTACATAGGACACTGGATGTGCTTTGAAAGGTCACTCCTCGTAAACTCGTCATTCCCGGCAATACTGTCCAATAAAATTAATGAAAGTCCCTTCGGTCCCGCCTTCAAATACCTCCTGGCCAGTCAAAATCTTTTAGTTCAACAAAGCTGTATTCGATAGGCTAAAGTGACGGACGTAATATGATCATTCGCCAATTATGAATGAAGGGGAGTTTTCTCTGACCAATGGGCGTTTAGGACGTAGACACTGCGCTTATAAATGACAAGGTGACAGTTTGCCCCCTCCTACATTCATTGACTGCCGCTGTGTGTGAGAGCAGCTAATCCCGGACCCTCCGAAAGCTGTAACAAACCGGTAATACTTGCGTTTCATTGCTCCAACACGTCATTTTTACTCACTTTAGTCCGTATTTTAAATGCATGTGTATGTGATATTTTAACTTCTCCGTACGAACTGTCAGGATACGCTTGTAAAGCTAGCTGTCATTGCTAACATTATAGCTAGCAAGCTAGGTCGGCCATTCAATGACTTGGTTCGTAGGAATTACTTCATTAGTCTGTGTGTTCCTGGTGTGTTTGTGTGTCGGATAATGGAGCAATAGGGAGTTTAAGAGTGCAGTTCGGCCTTTGGTTGTCGTGCCGCCGGGGTAGCAGCGGTTCTCACAACGGGCACGGCGCGGCCAAGCAGCGCTAACAGACTACTGGATGTAAAATGTCTGACGCTGTGGGCCTGCCGGGCTCTGAGTCAGTCCGCCGCTGCAAGGACACTCCTATCGGGAGACCCGCGGAGCCATCTCGCCCCTTGTCATTGCATTACATGGTTAGATTAAGGTTTATTTTAGCAGGGACTGCACGGTACCGGTTTTCCAGGCCCCATGTGACCGTCTATGGTTCATTTTTGACCTTCAAGTCTGCAGGCTGGTTAGCTTAGCAACTTAACGTTAGCGTAGCTCCCCCCTTGTACCAGGACAACCAAGCAAGCCCAGGTCTGACCAGGTGGCACTATCATGCTGTGTAACCTTGTCTCTGGCCTTGCCACTATTGACATCGGCTTGGGTTTTTTTGGGATTTTTTTTATAAAATACTGTGATCATTTATGACTGACATTCCGAATCTTGTACTAGCACCAGATGACACTTCCCAGCAGAAATGTCCTCCAGCTTTCAGCTAATGGCGTCTGTAAGTGGGAGCGTTAAAACCATTCATTCTGCAGCATGTGTAGACATTTAGCGGTTTATCTTGAGTTGATCCTTGCAGTAGTCAATGCAATTGGATTAGCTTCTTGGCTGAACCAGCTAGGAGCAACATGCCAGAGTTGCACTCCATGATCAACCTGTTGCTAGACTTGTCCTTTGTGTACTCCAGGTGCTCCTTTCTGTTGCAGTGACATTTAACCTCAAACTGATTTATTCTGACTCGATAGCATTAATACACTGGAAACTTACTTACTTGAGCGTGTGTGTACTTTGACCCTCAGCTGAACCTGAGTTAACTTCTATCTACAGTAAAGCTGTCAAGGCTGCAGGCCAGAAAGAACAAACTATGGCACAGAACTGCAGCCTCCACCTTGATTCTCTGTTCGCTGAGACTCAGCAAGGCTGCACAATGTTTTAAATTCCCTGAAAAATCATAAACTAGCAGTTCCTGCATCCTTATGAAGCAGATACATATGTTGCTCACATCCTGACGTTAAGATTAAGCTCACAAAAAAGTAGACTATCAATTTCAGCACATAAAATGTATATAATTGGTAGCATCTTCTCTCAAAGTCTCAGGTTCAACTTCAGCATTATCACTATATGTCCATCTTTCATTGGTGTTCATAATCACCAGTCTGCCAGGTGTTAGTGGCGTAGAAGTTGCACTGTCCCATAATAAGTTCTGTTTGTTTCTCTCTCTTTCCCTCTCTTCCAGGTTCCAACCATGTATGCCTGCGCCAAGTTTGTCACTTCTCCTGCTGTGGTACGTCAGCTACTACTTCTTGGGAGTAACAGTCTTGAGACAACTGATTATTTGGGGTGGTTGAGGTTTCTCCTTTTGATAAGTGGTTGATTTACTGATATTATGACGATCAGAAGATAATTATGAAGCTTTTAACTGTAATGCAACTGTCATCTTGTGAATGAAAGAAGAAATGTACAAACCAACAAGCTTCTTAGCATCCTTATTTGTCTTCAAGGACACAGTAGTTCTAAATGTTGCAGTAGTCAGTGGATGGCAGCCATGTTTGGTCCATGCTCTTCATGACAGTTGCACAGCTAGTGGCATTTCCATGTCAGCTGACCCTGCAGCATGTTGGGCATTTCAGTCATGGAGGTGTTGTGGAGGACAAGGTTCCATATTTACATTGGACACTTTGTTCAGCTGGACAGGCAGAACATCACAAACCCAACATAAAAGCTGGTTTGAAAGTCATGTAGTTTTAGAGACAGGCAATATGGGTACAATGTTGAAGCAGAAATAATGGAAATCAAATTTAGCCATGAAGCTGGCTCATTGGCAACATTGCATGCAATTGTCTAATAAATATATTTTTTTTAAAGGTAGTGCTACCATGAGAGAAACTGTAGCAAAATTTCTACAGGTTAACAAATAGATCAGTGTGCGTGTGTGTGAGGGGCATGGTCACAACAATTTTAATTTTTGCTTAATCTGATAATTATATAGATTGTTTGACATATAAAACTGTGAAAATGTGCATCACAGTTTTCTCTACAGTGATGTCAAATTTCGTGTCTGAGCAAAAAGTCCAACATCAAAGATAATCAGTTAACTACAATGTAAGACAAGGAAAAGCCTCAAATTCTCACATTTGGTTGAAAAATGACTCAAACTGTTAAAGGGGATATTATACTCATTTGCAGCTCTATATTTTTATTCTGGGACTCCACTAGAGTAGCTTTGCATGATTCACAGTTCAAAAAACTCCATTTATCTTATACTGGTCTTTTATACGACCCCTCAGCCTCTGTCTCTTTACAGGCGATCTTAGCTCCTGTCTCTAAGGCCCTCTCCCAATGAGCTCACTCTCCTCTGATTGGCCATCAGTCATGTTAAGTTACTGCAGATGCAAATCCAACATTTCCTGCTTCACTGCTCCATATTAAAAACTTTTAAATGACTAAATAATAACTGACTGTAATGATGATAATAATAATGACAAAGTTTTATTGTGAAGAATTTACAGGAAATTAAACATGGTCCTCAGAGAATTAGCATAGCCTCGTTAGTGAACGGATCAGTTAGAAATAATGCAGGGAGGACTAGTACTAGTAGAAACAGCCACAGTGATGATGATGATGATGTTTGATGAAGAGCTGCAGACGACCAGCACACCTCCAACAGCTACTCATTTTACTTTGCTGTGGAGTTATGGCTCAGAGTGACTACCCCCAAAACAATGGAAAAATACCATAATGTTAGCAGAGCGGAGCAGTGAACACGCGTGCTGTGTGTGGAGCACATAACCATATAAAGAAATCCGTCACAAGCCAAGGTCGGCTCAGGCTGAAAGTAGAAAAAAATGTTGGAAACCAAATGTTCAAAGCATAGTGAAGCCGGTGATTTTAGCTCACAGGGAGTACTCCTACATACGTTTACCTCATTATTTGACACGTTTAATATGACTGTCCAACAAGCACAATAGGTCCCCTTTAATTGATTATTGCAATAGTCGCCTATTAATTTTATGTCATCAGCTAATGGTTGCAGCTCTAGTGTACATGTAGTCATATTGCCCTACTCTACCTATTTCTAAAACAGTCGGTCAAATTAGCATCTGTGGATGCAGCAGTTTCTTTCAGCTTTTGGTCATTATATCATAATTTAGTTACTTAAAGCAGTTTTTCAGCGTCTGAAACATTGGCAAATGGAATGATCAAAGAGGCGATCTTATTTAAACTAATTACAAATCACGACTCCATAACATGTGTAGAGGGATCACAAACCAAAAAGAGATTGGAAACCTCCACAAATGTATAGTGTTGGGAAATTCACTGTGTAAATTATCCCATTATTTGTGAAAATTACATGACATTGTGGAAGTGCAGGTGATATACAGTTTTATTATGTAATTTTTAATACAGGTTGTAATGAGTCTGCTTTTGTCTGTAGCTGCGTGGGGGGTCCAGAGTCCTCGCCCGGCCAGTCTCAGTCTCCCTCTTCAACAGACCTGAAGCCACAGTGGAGCAGCAGGTGAGTGTTTGACCTCAATCGTCTTGCATCCAATTCTTTATAAATTGCTTTTGGCTTCTGACCAATACACCTGACAAACACTGGGATGTGTGTAGGGATTGGACATGTTAAAATCTGCATTCAACTTTATATCACAATACTGATATACGTGAAGATATTACATTTTCTACAAATTGGCCTTAAAGGGATAGCTACTATAGAGCTGACTCACCCTGAATAAATTTAAATGAATCAAATGCACTAACAGCATTAAAGTCAGCTGTTGGCCGATGCAGTAGTGTAGATGTCAATCCTCTCCCTCCTCTCCCCAGGCCCTGTTGCCAGTCAGCCAGTCTGCAGTCCTGACACGCTCCTTCCAGACCAGCGCTGTCTCCCGGGACATCGACACTGCCGCCAAGTTCATTGGTGCTGGTGCTGCCACAGTGGGTGTGGCCGGCTCAGGAGCTGGAATCGGAACAGTGTTCGGCAGCCTCATCATTGGCTATGCCAGGTAACGGCTTTTACACAGCAGTTTTTTGGATGCTTTAATCCACAACCCCTTAAAGTGTTTGAGATTTGTCATTCAGTCTGACTCCTGATGTCCCTATCATTTGTGTTTTAAACTGTCTTAACTAATCTGAGACATACAAACCAAAGACCTCAGCATGGATGTTGCCTGAAAGCATAATAAAATCATTAGAGGCAGAACGTTCTGCATGCTTACTTCAAGCCATTCACGTGGGAAATAGGTTTTTAACATACCTGAACATGCCGGCTGCCTAAACTGTCTTGGGAACAATAGTTTGAAGAAACAATTATAACTACCAAAACTCCACTTACACCCACATCTCAGTCTTCATGAACGGGAGTTTGTGCAGTGGTCTTAACTGATTCTCTCATTCTCACATGTTTTAAGAGCTCCTCCATGTGTTTTAAGACATCAAAGAAATCTTGAATGTCTGATATAATTTTTTCATAAAACAAGTTCAGTCACCTCATTCTCTTCCTCAATGAAAAATCAAGGATCTATGAATATGCAAATATTCTCAGAAGGGGGGACTTGTCTTGCTAAACACAGTGACGTAACCTTCAAGGGCACAAATGACTAATTTGTGTGCTCAGATAAAAGTTTCTGTCATATTGACCATTCCATGTGAAGAGCACTAGCAGGTAAATGATTAAAGCTATCCAGCTAGTGTAGTCTGAATAGTTGATGACTTGACTCGTGGATTTAAGTTAGTAAGGTTAAATGTGCATCTACAGTGTGTAACCTGTAAAACCTTTTGTTATAGAGCTGAAATGACAATTGACAGAAAATTAATGGGCTACTATTTTGATAATCAACTAATTATTTCAGTCTTTTTTTCAAGCAAAAAGACCAAATATTCTTTCTTTAATGTATTGATTTGCTTTCTGAAATCAATTGTCAATGACTTTTTTATAGACTAAACTACTTGAGAAAATCTGCAGATTAATCAATAATGAAATAATTGTTAGATGCAGCCCTACTTTGTTCAAATTATGACATTTTTAGAGTGTTTCAGATGGCTTTGTTCAAAAGCAAACACACAAAAATTCTTAATCAATAAATGTCTTTTGGATCTAATCCAAAACAAACCAGTGGAGAACAGACGTGGAAAACCAGTGTACAAATTATCAAAAAGATCCTGACCGAAAGGGACCAAAGGACAGTCGAACAGATCTGAATAGACCAGAAAATCATGAGAACTAATATAAAATGCAGTAGACCTGAACAGAACCTAATGGAAATCGCAAACATTGATGCAGCCACATTTGAAAACAGTAGCAATCAAATTTGACACTCTTTCACCATAAACACATTTCTCTCCTGTGATAATGATGCACCATATGAGCTGATAGTCCACATGGATTCATGGGGTATATTGGCGTACAGACCTGAGACCAGCATCAACCTGATGCTAACAGTCCTGATAGACGGTGTGATTTGGACCCAGCCCTACGTGGGTCTCGGTTCAGGTCTCAAAGTGGACCCAGAAAAACCTATCAAATTATATTTGATGTGTAAATGCCTGTATTAATCACATTAATATCATTATTGGTGAAGCATAAGGCATCAATCACACCTATATTGTTCAGTGTTTTTGCCCTTTTTTTTTTTGGTCTTTTAAATGCCTAGTGACTTCCCACACAGACTGCTCACTGTGTCCACTCTGTGAAGACTTGTTTTTGCAGTCGTTACGTTGTGGTGAAACTGTCATTAAATTTCACTTTGTGCACCTGTCTGCTCTCCTCCACAGGAACCCCTCCCTGAAGCAGCAGCTCTTCTCCTACGCCATCCTGGGCTTTGCTCTGTCTGAGGCTATGGGTCTCTTCTGTCTGATGGTGGCGTTCCTCATCCTGTTTGCCATGTAAACCTGGCAACACATCCACACCTCCTTCCCCTTCACTTACCCCCCTCTACCTCCTTCTCCCTGTCTTCTCCCTTTTCTCCCTTCTCCCTCCCTCCCTTCCTTCCATCCGGAGGGGGGTTTCCAGAACGGGAACTCTGAACGAGCTGTTAGGCCATTCCAATCAACGGAAGAAATATTAAAGGAAAAATATTTACATCTGAGGTTAGCAAACCTCCAATCCTACATTTTTATGTTCCTACACTTATTTTTGTTTTTCTGAAGTTTTATGTAAAACCTCACTTCGGTTGAAATAATCTGTCCAAAATAAATGGTTGGGATAACTAAAAGTCTGTAGTGTGTTCATCTTTATTATTGCTGAAAAAATGGACTGCAACGTTGTCAGTACTGTAAGAATGCAACCAGTGGTAGTTTCAAACATCACTCAGGTTTTTTGCCGTTCTTGAAATGATCTCAACCCAATATGAACATCAGGAAATGGACAAACTGGCAACTAATCACTACAGAATTTAGTCCACCCATGTCATGTCACTGTTTGAAAGTAAAGTTAGAAGCCAGGAATAACTTGTAATGTCTTCTTGCAGAAATCAAGGTTCCCCACTTGGACATACTATTAAAATTTTTGCAGTGTTGATGATCAAGACGACAGGATATGGCGATGTAGCAGCTCTCAGAATGAGTCCACCAGCAGTGGTGTGGATCACCAAATGTCCTGTTTAAGAACTGTAAACTGTACACATGATATAGTTGAGATTTCCATGTGAGCACTTGAAATTAAAAGCAACGGTATCTAAATTCAGATGTCTTAAATGAGTTGAAACTACCACACTTGTTTTCAATCTTTGAGGTTGGTTACTACAGATGACCATTGAGTCAAGCTTTTCCTTCCTTCCACATGGAGCAGTTGTCTTCCATTTCTTTCAGTATGCAGTGAAAAAACAACTTGTATTGTCTTGAAACTTGATTGGCATTTCATTAGGGCTACAACTATTTTTGTTATTAAATCTTGATTTTATTAAGCCCTTGATTTTCTTGGTTTACAGATTTGTATGTGAAATGTCAGGAAGTGCATCACAATTTCTCAAGAGCCATAGGTGATGCCTTTAAGTTACTTGTTTTTCTGACCCACATTCCAAAACCTACAAATATTAATTTTTTACAATGATAAAACAGACAAGCTGCAAATTCTCACGTATATGTTGGAAACTTGAATAAAAGGTATTTTTGCCCGAAAAATAATTTAGTAGATTTCTCAAATGTGTTCTGTTAACTGATTAATTTTCGAGTGGCTAATCTAATCGATTCACCTCAGAATTTATCACAGAATGGTGAACATCTTGTCTGCAATAATTTAGACATTCATACTGTGAGGAAATGAATGGAAACAAATGGCTGCTTGAGAGTTAGAGCACATCCAACCATTCAAAAATGCGACGGGAGGCTTTGTATAGTGCTCTTACCAATGTAAAGTGTGTCATTTTGTACAAACCCACAGAAACATGCAAAAACAAGTGTGGTATTATAGTGGTATATGTAAGTAAACTAAAGAGTTAATCAAATTACAGTATTATTATACCATATTATGTCCCTGCCATATTTACTGTAGTAATCACAGGTTAGGACTAAATATCATGCAGGTCTTTACAGACCTTGTGATGTAGTCATTGACTGGGTCTGGGTGTAACATGACTGGAAATCAAGAGTCAAGTTTGGACCCCAAAAGGCCTCCATAAATAGGAGTGTCTGAGGTACTGATACAAAACAGGCTCTTAGAATACCTGCTGTTCATAAATTTACCACATAGTCCAGCAAATTACCGCCTAGATTATAATAGTGCTCCTGTTGCCTTGTTCATAAGAGCCAGTCATGTTTTCTAATGCTTTGTAAACCCTGTAGACTGTTAACGTCACAATACTATGTGTGGCTAGAACTTTATGATATGAAAAGGATTTAAATTGATTAACATTCATCAATTATCTTTCCATAAACTCGTTGGTTTAATACGTAAATACAGTATTTAATTGAATGTCGCCCTCTTTTGCAGCGGTACTTGCAACGTTTATTTTGAAGTTTCTCACCGGATATGCCGTGTTATATATTTCAGCGTAGTTTCACTGGTGAGAAAACAGACCCTGAAGTTGCGTTATACGAGCGGACTGACAGGGATGTGCTCGGTAAAAAATCAAATATTCTCTCACCATATTCCTTCTAACTGATAACAACCGGACGGTGTGTCGCTTCGTAAGCCGTAGCAGGGTGGACGGGCTCATTTTGCTGACGACTTCATACTTTTTGGAGGCCTGGGGAAAGACCCAGTTAAGCTAACGATAAATAGCCACCATGTCGTGGGAAGAAATGCCTTGTTTTCTGGCCTCGCCTCTGCGCCTCTCGCCTGCTCTCTGATCCCAGTGGACAACAAAACAGGTCGAGGTAACTTCGCACTCGGCTGTCAATGCAGCTTAGAGTTAGCATTATAAATTAGTCAACACCAGTGGTTTAACTCAGGCTTGTTAGCCGAGCCATGGCGGACAGCTTTGGAGAGGAGTCCAGCGGCGGTGCCCTTGGCTCAGGCGTTACCGGACAGGGCGGCGGAGCTCCGCTGCTGCCTACTTTGGCCAACTCTCTGCCGGGTGGACACTCGGTAGCCAGCGGTGCTCACTCCAGCTCAAATCCGGCCTCCCCTCCTCCCGCTGCGGCTGCGCATAGTGGCCTAACCGCTGTGGTGGCCCCTATATCCGCTGTCACTGCTACCCCAGCCGGGTTTGGGAACACATTCACCCCCGGCTCCTCGCCACCTGTCGTGGCCGTATCTCCGACCGTACACGCCTCCTCGCCTCTCCCCGGTGTTGGGTTAGGGGTCGGCGGGGTGGCAGGAGCAGGCCTCCTGTCCCAAATCCACGCCACTTCCTGGGACCCAACCCTCAGTACGGACTGGGACAACGAGAAGGCTTCCCAGCAGTGCATCCTGAGGATAAAGAGGTAATACAAATATTACCTTAACAGTAACAAAAAATGTGTCTGTGTTGTCTCAGTTGTGTGTTTCCAGGAAAGCTGAGGCCTAAAATTAAATGGGGTGAGTAAAAATCGAAAGTAAAAGCTTACCATGAAGTTCCTGCCATTACTGGCATCCCTCAGAGACTCTACAAAGGACGGAAAATTCCAGGAAACTTCAGAATTTACTGTAATTTAGACAAATAAATTCAGACCACATGTTATTGTTGTTGTTAGGAGTACCTCTGTAATTCATTTAGACTACGCTGACAAAGCACATTTCCATTATTGTCATTTAATTGTTGCCATGTCAGTGGTGGAAAGTAAGTACTTATTATCAAGTATAATTTTGAGGTACTTGTACTTTACTTGAGTATTTCCATTTGATGCTACTTTATTTTTACTTTTATACTTCCACTCCACTACATTTCAGAGGGAAATATTGTACTTTCTACTCCACTACATTTATTTGACAGTGTTAGTTACTTTTAAGATGAAGATTTGACACAATGGACAATATAACAAGCTTTGAAACCAGTGGTTTCCAACCTTTTTTGGCTTTTGACGTCTTACAAAAAGCAGCGTCCACCAAATAGTGATTTTTCCCTCTAAACTTCTTACATTGTTTCATTTCAATAAATGTTAAAATCATCCAATATTTCAGCAAAAATCAAAGATTAGAGAAAAAGTCCAAAAACTGTTTGTGTATCAGAACTTTGTTTTTTCTTCTTTCCTCTCCCATTAATCATCTCATGACCTCTCAGATTTATCTGGTGACCCTTTGGAGGGGCCCGACCCCTAGGTTGGGAACCACTGGACTCAACTAGCTAACTGCATATAAAGTAGTTGAAACTAGCTCCACCTCCAGCAGCTACAACAGTAACATGCTGCTCTAACACTGATGCTTCAGTATTAATAATCTAATGATGTCATATATAATAATATATCAGTCAGAGGGACCAAACCACTACTTTTACTGCAATACTTTAACTACATCAAGCTCATAATACTTACATACTTTTACTTAAGTAGGATTTTTCATGCAGTATTTTTACATTGCTGTATTGATACTTTTACTTAAGTAAAGGATATGAGTACTTCTTCCACCACTGTGCCATGACAGAAATATTATTCCATACTGCTTCACAACGTTACCCATTATTCAGATGATCAGGCTGATTATTATCTTTTCCACAGTGTAACATAATTTCAAATGACATATGAAAACGTTTCTTGTGTTTCCAGAAATGGTTGCACAGTACTTAAGATAATCCTCAGATTTCACTGTGGGACAGTTCTCATGGGAATTACTCTTTACCAATAGTTCCTATGAAAATTATTGACAGCAGGATTGTTTGTGGAAAAGTACATTGAGTTTTTCAAATGTAGTGGCAGTTTCAGGAACAGATATCTTAGGAGATCTGGACATAAATCCAAAACTATTGGTATGGCGAGACACCACAAGAGGAAGGTGAAATAATATGTTTTTGTGATTTGTGTGAACTGACCCTTTTAAATCATTAATCTTTATTTTGATATCATTAGCTTAAGATATCATTTTTAAATGTTTCCCTTCTTTAACTGAAAAATCCAAAAAGTCAGTTGCTGTTGATTGTAAGATTCTCTCCGTCTCTATGATCACTTTATCCTTTCAGGAACCTCATCTGTCTCCCTCTGTTTCTTTGTCTGTCTCTGCAGGGATATCATGTCCATCTACAAAGAGCCTCCACCAGGCATGTTTGTCGTCCCTGATCCTCAAGACATGACCAAGGTGAAATGCCAGGGGGGCTTCATTTATAACTGTTGCGTGAGCACATGCACTTCATACAAACGGATAACAAAAGATTATTATGTATCTACTGCCATCACTGCCATAAACATTCAGACCATCTCACGATTTGATACAGTTCCCATTCTTGATGTCTTCTATTTAATTCAGAATTGATTTTTGTTTCAAACCCATTCTTGATTCAATAAATAGAAAGGGGCAGTAAATTTGGGCTCTTTCTCCAGTGCACTGTGTGCCATACCATTGACTGGTGTCCTTTGTCCACTGAACTGCAATATGAAACATAACTGACAGTTAAGCTAACTGGTCTTGATGAGGGTCAGTGTCTGACCAACAGAAAAAAGCAAACACAAGTGTGTGAGAGTAGGCAGCTTTTTAACACAATCACTTTATAAAACTGGAGAAAAGCGCAGTGGCACATATAAAGAAAATTTTGTAATACTGTGCATATTTCACCTAGACTGATTTTAAAGTCGTTTTTAGTTCATTTTTGTTTGTTTGTCTTTTGTTTTTGTTTTTTGTGCAAAATGGCTTCAGTGAAAACATGCTGCAATGTGCTGGAGAAGTGGCGGTGACTGCCACACACACTCTGCCTCACACATCATATCATCAACACCTGTACGCATATATCGACTGACATGTACTGTATGCTGCATTTTGGACTTGAATACAGTGTTTATTTTTTCAACATACAAGATATTGTGCTAAAAGACTGAGGCTTAAGCTACAGTACACGTCCCAGCCAGAAAGTCAGCATACTCACCAACTGATGATTCATTCATGCAGAAGACTTGGAAATACAGGAACAGCATTGTTCTCATATTACATTTTACAGCTAGTTATCTCTGGTTTCTGATGCAAAAAAACATGTACAATCAGACTGTTATTTTGTGCTAACATAGGAATGTTTGGCTGCTCTTATGTACTTGTTTATATTTTCATACAGTATTTATAAAAAGGCTCTTAGGATGAGTACTAACAGATGTGTTTGGCAAACATGACACTATCTGGGGTAACGTTAGCTGGGTTTCCAGTGAAGAGAAGGACAAAGCTGCTAACATTAGCCTAAACTCCATCTTTCACACCAGTGGGGAAACACTATTCACTGGATGTGCCAGTCATCATTGTGGCTTTTCTAATGTAACCTGTAAGCCCATAAAGTAATGTAGTTTATGATGTGCCCTTTGTAACACTGTGCTACTACTGTGGGTAATAAGCTAGTTAACCGGACATGCTAGCAATTGCAGCTTACATTAGAGGAGATGAACACACTTGTGTATTTGGTTTTGGAAAGAAAGAAAAGCCTCACACCTACAAACTTTTTACAGAGTTGCAATAAGACCTGTAATAGTAGTCTGCACACTGCCTCATCATATGGAGAAATCCAAATCCACACCTGCAGTGCCTAGTTACTGTTGCTAAGCTATCATTGGATAATCACTGTTCTGGGGTTTTAGTAAACTGTCAATTAAAAGATCATTCTAGTTAACTACAATTTGGGTCTTATTTTTATAACATTGTACTCACCAAGTTACACTAAATGCTGAGATCTGTGAACACAGCTCCATCATTATAAATAGATCAGACCAGGTCGGAACACAGGTCAGGTCATCACAACACAAGCATTCAGACGATCTGACAGGTTGGGAACAATCTTCCAGGCTAGTCAGACTTATTTGGAAGAGAAAATGAAGGCAAACGGTAAAACTATTGGTCAATCTGTTTGTTGTTAACATTCATCTCAGTTTACAAGCACACTTCTGGCTTCAACTTTGACTAAACTGACAACTAAATAGCAGCAATAACAATTATTTTCTCTTTTTATAAAAGAGAAGATGAACTGAAAATACAAACCGAAGATGAATTTGGCAAAATGACCTTAACTCAAGGCACACTTACTAGCTTTTTCCACTGCTTTGGTCCGCATCTTTATGTCTTTGTTGGTGGATGGAGTTTTGCTCACAGTTAGGTCATGTAACTGAGCTGTAGCAACTGGAAGATCTCCATCTGCTGACGAAGACTGTGAGCTGTAGATGAAAGCACTGGAAAAAGCTAGTAAGCGGACCTTGAGTTGAGATTATTTTGTCAAGTTTTCCGAGGTCAAGAACATTGATGCTGAAAAGATAAATTAAATTTGTCATGGACTTTTTGGAGAATCAGGGATCTGACAGATATTCTGGGCATGCTTGGGCAGTATCAAGATTTTTACCACCATGTGTCACACTGATTGCGTCAATGGGGGTTTCCAGTTTAACTAGAGTTAAAACCAGACTGGAAACTACCATTAACAAACAGGGAAGGAGTGAAGTTTTTAGGTCATGGGATGACTGAAACTTGACATCCTTCTCATTTGTACATTTTCTCCCTCACAGTGGGTTCTAATGTGGATGTTGCCCAGTGTTTTCTAGGTCAGATTTTCTGCACCATGGCATGTTTTCTTATGATCTCTCTTATCCATCCATTTGTTTCACCCTTCTTTCATCTCTCCCTTGTTTTTCCCCCCCACACACCCTTTCAGTGTCTCTACCGTGCTTGACATACTTTTATTCCTTTATTTCCCTGCAGATACATGCTCTGATCACAGGGCCGTTTGATACACCGTATGAGGGTGGATTCTTCCTCTTCCTGTTCCGCTGCCCCCCCGACTACCCCATCCATCCACCACGGGTCAAGCTCATCACCACTGGACACAACACTGTCCGCTTCAACCCCAACTTTTACCGCAACGGCAAGGTCTGCCTCAGCATCCTTGGGTGAGTGCTAATTCCAGGTTTTGTATTTGTATCATACTTAATTGTGGAAGCGACAAACAAACTCTGGCTATACCAGAGTACGTGATGCTATAATGTGTGTGTGTGTGTGTGTGTGTGTGTGTGTGTAGGACATGGACAGGCCCAGCATGGAGTCCAGCCCAGAGTATCTCATCTGTCCTCATCTCCATCCAGTCTCTGATGACAGAGAACCCCTATCACAATGAACCTGGCTTTGAGCAGGTACAGCTCTTTTTTGGTGGGCAAATCCTTATTTGCAATTGTTGATGGGAGGCTTGGCCCTGAGCGACACATTGTAGCATTTTAAAGTGAAACTATGTACATTTTTAAAAATGCAAAAAGTATGCTCTTTCTCATAAAAATCCGTTTTTGGCCACTACAGCCTATTTTTCTAAAGTGTGTCAGTTACTCAGAGAGGTACTCAACTGCCAGCAGAACTGAAGAACGCTTGGACAAAAAGAGAAATGTCTTGAGTTTGGTCATATATCATTTGTACTAATATGGGAAATTAAGTTTTGTTTAGTTGATTCCCCTTGACTATAATCAGCTGTGAAGTTTCATGACTAATGTATGTATGAGCTGACCATTCACTTTCACTGTCACTATAAATTGCAGTATTGCAAATTTAATGCACTTTCATTAAAGTTACTAGATAAGGTTGTGGTCTGTGTGTGTGTCTCAGGAGCGCCACCCAGGGGACAGTAAGAACTACAATGAGTGTATCCGCCACGAAACCATGAGGGTGGCTGTGTGTGACATGCTGGAGGGCAAAGTTCCTTGTCCTGAAGCTTTGTGGTAAGACTAACCTCCTCCTTCTCCATCTGTCTCCAACATCTTTTTCTGTCTGTGCTTCTTTCTTGTCCTTCTCACCTCATCACTTGTCTCCTTCATTTCCTCACCCCTCTTCATCCTGCTTATCAACTGATGGATGTGTGCATATGTGTGTTTTTAGGAGTGTGATGGAAAAGTCCTTCCTCGAATATTATGATTTCTACGAGGGGGTCTGCAAAGAGAGACTGCATCTGCAGGGACAGAACATGCAGGTGACAATATTTATTTTTACTTATTTTAATAATTTTTCTATTGTCTATGTTCTACTTTACTTCCTTTGTCAATTAATCTTTGTAAGGAAAGTCTGTGAGATAAATAGTAATGATGCAAAGATTTGCCAATATATGTACTATACACTGTCTGTTTTGATACTATCACTGGGAGTCACTGACATGGGAGCAGAATGTACTTATCTCGGTTTCAGTTTCCGTTTGTTACGTTTTCTGTGGGGAAAATGCAGAAAAAACACAAAGTTTCTCATTTATTTTGAAAAATGTAAACATTGAGTGGTGACTTGTTAGTGAGGATAGTTTATAATTTTATTGATACTAGTACTCTTATCGATTCTTACCAGTCCAGTACTCAATCAATACTCTCAGTGATTTTTTTTTTTGTAACTTTGCAAAAAAAAAAAAATTGTAGCTTTGCAAAAAAGTACAAAATTCAGAGCAGGATTTTCATTTATTTACAGCTCGGGGCACCCCGCTGCTCAAAAAACGTACATTCAACCCAGCCCAGGTTAGAAACTACAAACCGGTTTCACTCTCTTCACACTCAGCCCTTCCTATCAAAAATACTTGAGCGCACAGTCTTTAACCAAATCTCTGAATTCCTTTCTGAGAACAACCTGTACGATCCAAATCAGTCTGGCTTTATGCGGGGGCACTCTACCGAGACTGCACTCCTGTCAGTAATGGAATCACTGGCTTAGCTAGAGCTGCTGGTCAGCCCTTAGCTCTATTGCTGCTAGATCTGTCAGCTGCCTTTGACACAGTTAACCACCAAATCCTCCTCACCATATTCACTGAGCTTGGTATCTCAGGACGGACCCCCCGCTGGTTCATGTCCTACATCAGAGGGAGATCTCTTAGAGTACTGTTATGTCTCTAGTCTAGGGGAAACCTGGACACAACATGCTTTGAGCCCCCGCTCTGCCCAATCCCAAGAATTGGTCAGCCCAACAATAATCAAAGTTCACAATGTAGCAGTTTACTTTCAAAAGCTTCGGAGTTGAGCAATGGCCAAAACAACAAACAAAAATCCACTAATCCCAACCCTATATTTCCCTGAAAAAAATAGTTGAAACCAAAAAACAAAGCTCTTACCTAATTCCTTATTGAAAACAAGAGAAAAATGGTTTACAAAAAGAAAGGGGTTTCTCACTCCTACTGACTGTGACTGGTACCTTGGTTCTAAATATTTACAGTGTACAATGATCTGCACATCTGATGGTAGGAAAGTTTCCTAACACACTTGGCTGACATCTTTAAGTCCAAAACCCACTGAAACCACTCAGATACACTCAACTAACACACAACTCTAGGGTTCAGCAGGAGGGCCTCCATTGTTGGGAATGGGAGAGAGAGAGGACCATCTGCATTTACCAATCAGCCAACAGCTATCCCATCACTTGAGCCAATCAGGGAGCACCACCTGCATCTCATCTCACACACACACTGGATGCACACATAAAGAGAGGAGGAGAGAGAGAGTAGTTAATATAGGAGCAGAAACAAAAAAATGACCAAGGGTCATAACAGTATCTTTTGGGGGGAGAAGTGTCCAAACCCCACGGCTTATCCACAGGGGTTCCTCAAGGGTCAGTGCTCAGTCCCCTTCTCTTCTCAATATACACCACCTCACTTGTTACAATAATCCGCTCCCATGGTTTCTCATACAATTGTTATACAGTTGCTGCCCGCATCAAATTCAAAACCCTGACACTCGCTTACAAAACAGCAATTACAATAGCTCCCGCCTACCTGGACTCCCTCATCCAGGTCTACACTTCCTCCTGCTCACTAGGCTCTGCCGATGAAAGGCGCCTGGTACTACCACCAAAACAGGGCTCTTAGTCACTAGCTAGACTCTTCTCTTCAGTGGTAGAACGAGTTACTTAACTCTGTTTGATCCACAGACTCCCTCTTGATCTTTAAGAAAAGACTAAAGACCCAGCTCTTTCACGAACACCTCTGCACTTGATGGACTGGAGGAAAAAAAAAAAAGAAAATCTGCTTCTATGCATTGCCTCTATACTGCCTGTTGGCACCTACGTCCTATGTTAGCCTAATGGCACTTACTTGCATTGTTCTCTCCTGACTAGATCCTTGCTTTTGTTGTATCGACTCTCAGATGTACATCGCTTTGGATAAAAGCATCTTCTAAATGAAATTGTAAATTGCATTCAAAAGTTTGGACACACTCTCATTCCAGGGAATGGGAAGTTGCCAGTTTTAAGATCAGTGTTTCCCCTATATCCATTTAAAATTATGAGTGCCACTGCAAAAATTGCACACAATGTCAGGGGGCTACTAACGATCTTGACTCGCACACTGTGTAAGCATGTTAATACCCTGCATTACCATGGAATTGTTTTGAGTCATCCTCTCTCTCCTCATTCTTCAAAGGACATCTACTTGTAAGATGTTCTAAGAGTAGCGTGGACCTGTTAAGGGATAGGGCAGTGCATTGATATTTCATTATCTGTTATGCACAGAATCAGTAGTCTGTATTGGGTTAATTTGACTGTAAATATTATAATCAGGATGCACCAAACTGAGGAATTTTGCATACAGCTCACCTCTCTATTTCTATGTCCCCTCCAACTCCCTCTACCCAGGACCCATTTGGCGAAAAGCGTGGTCGTTTCGACTACCAGGGCCTGCTGGCTCGCCTCAGCGCTACTCACAGGCGAATACGTGAGAAAAGCCTGGCGGAGGACAACCACAACGATGATGATTCAGACTCAGACACCAGCTCCTCGGGGACGGACCCTGACAGCCAGGGCAGCTCCCAGCCCTGACTCCCTGCACGGTGCTGGACTCAAACCCAGGCCAAGAACTAAAGACAAAGGGACCTTTTTTGTTTTGTTTGCAGTGGAGGAACAAAATCACAGAAGAGAATGTGATGCCTATGTTTCAGGGTTAAAGATTGGATACTAGCTTCTGTTGTATGGATGTTGCAGAGAGAGATTGAAAAGATGGTAGTGCTCTCTTGACAATGACCATACTGCATTGAAAATGAACACCATCCGCTAGTCAAATGCTGGCAAATTTGGCCTGTAGCGGTTTATTTGTGCTACTTTTGTAGCTAACCAGCTATCATTTTGATGTCCTCTGTGATTCTAAAACTGGAGGCGGCTGTCCAGATGCCTGATAGATTTTGACATCAACCAGCCATTTTTGCTTGAGGATCTAAAAGGTTAGTTTCATAGCTTGAACCCTCAAATGCACTGTAGGAATGGACACAAGCACATGAGGCAAAATTCTAAGGCAGTCATTCCACTTTGACCCACAAACCCAAACAGAAATCTAGTCTTTACAGCTCTATAAAACATTTTTTATACCCTTTCCTCATGGAAAGACTATCTGGTGGAGATCTGCTGACTTTGGCTCTTAAGTCAAGGCAGGCTTGGACCGGATGAATGGACCTTTTGCAGGGAGAGTCAGGGCTGAGTTGGCTGAACCAGTGGAAGATGATGGTGTTCATCAAAGCAGCACTCTGCAGGCTCTCCTTCAAAGTAGCCTGGTCTTCATTGAGTTGAGGAGGGGAAGTAACAAAAGACAAGCACTTTTGTAATGGACCTTTTACAGCAGAAGGTGGTTAGAGAAAGTGATAATTATCAGAGGCTTTGCAAGTCATGTGCCTTGTCTCCTCTGGCAGAGGTAAAGCCACGCCACGGCTCTTTCAGACTGGATCTCAGCTGCCTCCACACCCGGGCCGCATAAAACATCAGCAGCTCTAAATACAATGATTCATGTGTATTATAAAAAAGTTCTGCTTAGCTTTCAGTTCCAATAGTGCTGTTAAATTCACAGTAAATCTGTTTACCAGATAAGAAGCCGTTAGGAAAATGTCAGTTTCATTGACATCCAACCTTTATACTCTTTTTGTTCTGCTGTTTTCTCTTTGTTTTGCTGAAAGGAATGCTAATTCTCAGTGTGTAGGGTGCTTTGTTTATTTCACTTGTTCTTTAGGTTGTTGGCTCATGTGATTAACCAATCAAGACACAAATCAAACCATCCTGTGCTCTAGTTAGATCCACCTGGACTAATGGAGGCAAGACAAGAGGAAATTTCTACGTAACTGTCCATGTGTTCACACTGCAGGTACGTTAACTCTGTCACTCTATACTGCTGAAGGAGGGAAAAACCAAAGGCTTTGATTACATCAATACAGAAGTACACTGAAGGCAAATCAAGCCTTTTAGCTGCCTTGGTTGTAGTTTATACATAATTTAACACTTTTTTGAAAATAAACATAAACCCCAACTGATAGCAGTCATTTCAAATGCATGCTTTTCACCACTGTGTCAGGCTTAACACAGATTTGGATTAAGTGGGAATCAGGCACTTAATAGCCAACCTTTCTCAGCTGACACTTTATTTTTGTCCATGCATGTGTGGCCAAGTTTCCCAACACGGCATAGGAAATGAACGCCAAACCTGTTTACAGAGTTGCTTGCAGTCTGAACACAGTCAGGGGTGTTCTCTAGACTTACCAAGGGACTTGCATGAAAAGAAGACAAGGAAGCAGAGTTTGCATCGGATAAATTCAGATTTTTTTAAGTCCATCTTAACACAATACTTACATGGAAAGAGTTGTTGGTTGCTGTAATCATTTCTCTCGTCTATACTGGCTGTGAAGTGATACTTTGTGTCAAAATCCATTCTAGAGTTCAGCTGAAGCTAATATGAGTTGGCTGAATTGAGCAGGTTTCTTCAGCGTGGTATCTTGTGTAGGTTTATTACCTGTATTTTGTCCCAGCAACCAACCAATGAGAATACCAGGATGCATCCTTTCACCACAGCTCAGCAAGTAAACATAAAGACTAAAGGTTGCTTTGGCTGATTCAGACTGCTGTTCAGCTGAACAGTGGAATGAGGACTGTAGATTTTATCTTATGTCTTACTGTGTAGTCATCTTAGGAAGGTATCACTGCATGGCCAGTAGGGAGAATAGGAATGATTACAGTGTCTAGTAACTCTTAAAGTTTAAAACGTGAGTATTGTATTGAGATGGACTTGCAAAAAGCAGAATCCATCTATAAATTCAAATATAGACCTTTTTCCCAAAGCTTTTCAACATAGCAAGAAGAGGTCCAACAAAGAAATGGCTGTTGGTTGTTTGTGTTTATTTTATGTCCCATCTGCCTCCCATTGTCCTCCAGTGTCTGCCTTTAGCTCTCTACAGCCATGTTGATGTTAAGAAGAGCAGTTTGCCTCTGACCTCTGGTCAGGTTAGACTCACTCTGCTGACGGTTAAAATGGGATTACTAATATAGGGCATTCCTTTTTATTTGTTTTATTATGTTATAGAATGGTTATGAAAAGCAGCTCCTAGCAGAATATATGTGATTGCCAAAATGTTGATTGCAACATGCTTCCTGAAGTGGAAGTAAAGAGATCATATCCCTGTTTGGTTGTGTTGTGTTGTGCTTAAAGCAGGATTCTTCTGTGGCTCTATAACGCCTGGATTACTGACAAAAGCGATCGTTTCCAGGTCTTGAAAATGTTGGTATTGTACAGAAGTTCTGGAAAAGTACAGAATAAAATGTTGTTCAGTCCTGATACATGTGACGAGACTTTTTTTGTTGTTGTTGTTAATTAGAGTTCTTCATAGGTCCAAAATGTCAGACCTGATCAAAAGCAAACCTTTGGTAGCCTACCTGAACCCAATGTGCATTTATTAATTTTCAAAACAGAAAAATATGATCCAAAGGTCACCCAAGGACAGTCAAATCTTATACAAATAGATCCAATTATAATTAATTCCAATCCAAAATGTGGTTGACCCTAACAGACCGTAATAGAGAGTACCAGTAGCAGCATGATGATCTGTCAATGAACTAGCAGCTGTGCAAGGAAAAGGACTGCAATATAATAAAAATGTTCTAAAAATAAATGTAAAATCCTTTTAAACTAACTCAAAAAGTCATTGATTTATATGCTTCAAAGGCTAACTCATAGAAATAATTGAGACCCGTTTTAACCTCCTAAACCAACAATAAAATATTCTGTAGCCAACTGTGTAATAGAAACAGAATATAACAATTCCCTAACCAATTTAATACTATAAATCAAATTCCCAAAAATGAGGAATTTAATAGCATTAATTTTTCACACACGCTATTGATTCCCTACAATATTTTCTCCTGTGATGATTTATGAGGGTACCACGGGATCTGAACTGACACTGAGTAAACTTGGATCCTTTTGAATCATGGTTCCCCAGAACTGAGTGGACCTGTGAAGACCTTTACTGTCAATGCAAAGGAGATAAGAAAAAAATGCTTAGAAAATATTTGGTTTGTTATTGTAAAGGTTTAGATGTTTGTTTCATGTGTCAGTGGTAGATAACCTTTTCTAAAGAGTACACCACTGATTTAGTATTACACTCCTATACCATTGTCAGACTCATGATGGACAGTTTTTAAAAAAAGGCTCAAAATCAATGCAACAGAACCAGACATATCAACTTTTTTTATTCTCTGTTGCCACAACCTGACCACCAACAGTTCAGTGACATCAGATGAGGCAGTTTATGAGGATTCACACAGCTGCCTCTGACAACATAAAAGACTTTATACAGCTTTTTTTACATGTGCAGTAGCACTCCCTAACACCTGGAAACACACGCTGATGTGTAAAATGAATGGAGTCCCCCCCCCCCTAAGGTCTCAGTATGCTTAACAAAAACTAGTTTAAGCTAAGTGTCCTTCAAATAAATTTGAAGTCAAGTGCTTCTACTTGTCTGCCTCAAAGGCATTTATGTCATTGCACTTGGTTTTTACACATGAAAAATCAAGGAAGTTGTGGGGCAGGGGGTTTCAGATGCTCATTTGAAGCATACTGATGTCTTTAGAATATGGACAAATACCCAGTGTCATATTTCAGCTTTCTAGAAAACTATACTGAGAATTGAAGGATAGTAATAACTTTTATGATTGATATTGTTTGAAGGGTGCGTAAAGGGTTGGTTCAGATTTGTAAATTGGTTTGGGAGGGTTAGAAATGGTAGGACTCACTTGTTTATTGATTAATTGTCAGAATCTGTATTTTTTGTTTTTCTGTTTGTAGTGTTCTGTTTGTCAGTCAATAAAATTAAATAAATTAAATTAAACATTTAAAAAGCTTTTTTAAGGAAGACAGATAAACCTGTGAAAATTCGTTGTGAGGCCAAGGCAAGGGTAAGAGAGGCTAATATTAAAAGGGTGTGGGAAGTGTCTATAATGAAGGCCTGGGTATTGAATATCAATTTCTTTTTATAATACGGACCAAAATGTGTGTATAAATTGACAAGTGACATGTTCCTTCATTACCATGAAAACACACACTGTAGTTTATCTGGAGTCAATGTCACGTATGCTGTTAGGCTGAAATACTAGTTCACCAAATGTGTATTAATCCACTGCTGAAAATAGTCCCCAACAAATGCTCTATTTTCTCCTGTTTGAGTATGTTTGGTAAAAACTAGAGAGTCGCTGTTTAAGGAAATTAATGAGCCTTTTTTTTTTTTTTTTTTAGAAACATATTTGTGAGCATTTTTTTTTATCTTTTTAGAGTAAGGGTCTCTGGCACAACTTCACCTACTTCCAAGGTGCACGGAGAAGGGAAAGAAGTCTAGAGAGATGGGAACTCCAGCAACACTTGTTGTATGAAGAACAACTTTATTAGGTGACTGATAAACTAATAAAGTTGTTCTTCATACTACAAGTGTTGCTGGAGTTCTCATCTCTCTGAAAATAAGAAAAACACAGCCAGCTGTCTTCTTTTTCTTATAATTATGTGTAACAAAATTTTAAAACTGAAATAGCTTAGGTTGAGATTTAAAAAAACAGTGTGCACACATACAAATAGACAGGAGCATAGGAGACAAAGCACCAGCACAAAACAAAAAATCAAAACCTGTGCACTGTCAGCACTTGTGGTGAATTTATTAAATAGCTGAATCATTCTACAACTAGGGGTACATTTAATGTCCATTGATGATAATTATAATTTTACTATTTTCTTCAAACATATATTTTATCTATAAGGGAAAGCATATTATAATATTACACAAACATTCTGTGTACACTATGTTTCATTTAGCTTGAAATTTCAGTTGAGTGGCTCTTGGTTTCAAAATAATGAATAAATAACATTAAAGTCAACATTATCTAATTTTTATTTATTTCAAAATTCTAAATACTAAAGAAAAATAGTACTTTTTAAATTGAGTTTCACATTTAAATGAAGTAAATGGTTTAGTTGATTGATGTCCGCAAAAGTTCTGTCAACTATGTTACTAACAGAACACGCCCCTGCAATTTAAAAAATTTTACTTGTCCCAAAACCATGTAACCAGCATCATTTTCCTCAGTGGCAGACATTTTGAACACATTGTAGTGAGTGTTCTCTCATTTTTTTTTCAATATTTCATCTATAATCAGGCATATTTGACCATCAACTATGTTAGGTACATTGTTATGGTTTACTAGTTTTTTTCACACACACACTACAGCAATGTTTCGGTCAAGGCAATTGCTTGACCAAAATGTAGCTATATAATAAATTCATTATAGGTTCTGGCAGTGTGCAGGAGTCAATTTTTTTTGTTTTGACATTTATAAAAGACGCCAAATACCATGGTTCATAAGAAAGATATTTTAATCTATCAGTTGTATACAAACACAACAACTTGAGTCATTTTATTTTCAAATTGTCCATATTCTTGTACAAGTTATGTTACAAGTTACAGTATGTTACAACCCTCACCCTGAGTACATGTAGACGTTAGGCCTCATGCTAGAAGCACTCAAATGAAATTATTTTTTGTGGCATGTAAAAATGAGTTAAGAGAACCAGTGGCATCTTGTGGTGTACTTAGAATTTTCTTTTAGGTACCAACAAAATTTACAGGTGATCCAGAACTATCGTACGAGTTATGCAGAGACTGTCTATGTATACAGGGCAAAAACACTTATTTGACCATTTTTGTGAAGAAAACCCACAAACAGAGCTGGACTAGTCATCTGCATCAATTATCCTACAGATGAAATCTCATGAACTTGCACCTCCTCGTGAACAGGTGACATTCATCAGGCTGAAACGAGAGATTTATGACAAGTTTGTGCAGTTAAAAGAATTTGTTGAATCCAATGTGGAATACTTGTATGAACAATCCTCACAGAATAAAGTCAGAGAAGAAGACGAAAATGTTCTTGCATAAGGCACAATTCACACTGACTAAACAATTACATGATAATCCAAAGACTTATATCCAAAACTCAAAATGCATATTTGTTAAATGTGTGATCTTGTACTGTCTTGTTGCAGCAGAAGTGTGAGTCTACGGAGGCGATTCTTCCTCTTCCATCTGACACAGAGACACAGAGGAGTTAAACCTAATCAGATACTCAAACCCAAATGCAGGGTAGAGGGGTTCAGTGAATGTGGATTGAAAGGTGTGTAGGTGGTTCAGTGTGTCAGAGGAGACTCTGTAGAAGGACACAATGCCAGCAGGCCAGTCCAGATACACTGCCACTCTGTCAGGATCAGAGGTGGGAGTATTTATGGCTGTCATTCTGTTATTGTTAAAGGCAGAGTAACGGTCACGAGAGCAGCACAAACTCCAAGACCTGTCACTGAGCCCGAGGCAACAGTCTGTAGCTTCTCCTCTCCTTCTGATTCCCCTGTAAGTCACTCCCACAGACACCCACCCTTTCCTCTCCACCTCCCAGTAGCAGCGGCCAGTCAGACCATTTGTGCACAGCAGCTGCTTCCAGTGGAGGAATCTCTCTGGGTGATGAGGGTAAGACTGCTCCTCTCTCACCAGAGTCACTGTTGTCTTGTCCTCAGACAGAGAGAGGTATCTGTGCGCTGTGTTTGGGTCCAGGGTGAGTTCACAAGCATCTGATGGGGAGAACAAGAAATTATTCAGATGCAGGTACTGATCTAACAGCATTTTTGTTTTTGTCACTTTTCCAAAAAATCTAACAAATGAGAACAAATACATAATTAATTCAAATTAATTTCATTTTTATCTGTATTTATCTTAATTCAATGCTCAGGCCTCACAAATGTTCCTGATTTTTTAAAAATTAGTTTGAAAAACTGAATGAGTAAGCTCCATGTCTCATTTATGAGATGTGTGCAGACTTCTAATTTGTTTTTACAATTGTGAATTTTGATTGTGTTCATATAAAAATACTGGCAAAACAGACTCATACAATAATATTTGCTTGAGGAATTACATAATCCTGCTGGCCTGGGAGCAAAAAGTTCCCCTCGGGAAAGCTGGAGAAGGTTGATGGGGTAACAAAAGTCATATTTGCTGCTCACGTCATGTTTGGTAGGGACTGTAATTTGAAACTAGTAACCAAAGAACATATGTCAGCTATCAGATATTGTATAAAGGTAACAGGACAACATTGGGACATAGTTCCCAAAAACCTGAGCTGGATGTGTACCGTGGATACAGAAGTTAAGGAGACAAAGTGTGACTGACAGACACCTGTCAGCACCAGAGAAGGTCTGACTGCAGATATCAGGCCAGGTAGGCCTATGCTGTTAAACAATTTATTCCAGTTTGTCAAAAATAGTGGCTTTTTACAATATCTTGATTGAAAGTATGACATGAATACTTAACAGTATCATAGCACAGTAAGAATGTTTTCCTCTGAGAGCCCTCCCATGTTCATCTTATCTCCCTCCTTACCGTCCTCTCCCTCATCTGAAAGTCTTCAAAGAACAATACAGCTAATGGCAATATGAATTATATTACAAGCAATAAGACAATGAATGTAAAATAATAATAATAATAAAAATACTCTAATACCTATACTTGCGTTCACATACATATATATGCAAGATAAATACAAATCCTAAATGAACCAAACAAATACAAAAATAAGTTTTAAAAAAAGTGACTTTTATTTCAGGAAAATTACCTGGCTATTTTCATATTATAAAAAATACTAAAAAGCTATTTCAGAAATGGAATTAAAATTTAAAAAAAAAAGGAATGTAAAAATACCCAGACAGACAGTGCATTTTTAGAACTAAAGTAGAAGACAGAGCCTGTTGCACTTATACACTGTAAACTTTGAATTCGAACCAATCATTACAGATTGAATATTTTATTTCTTCCCACATTCGAATTTCAAATAAAAAGTGACAGCCCTAACAGACAGTCCTGCTTCCCAAAGGTATCGTACAAGGGCCAAATACATACAAAGTCATGCAAAACTTTGTTACGTTATGATTGTTTTTTCTACATTCATGAATCAAAGTGAATACACACTTACACTTCCTCAGTCCAGATTTCAACCAGCGCGTTCCAGCATGGTCGACACTAGAGGAATACACAAAATCAGACTATTATATTTTCTTTTTACAAGCAATATCACTCATAATCCTGAAATATGAAACAGTATGAGATTCCAGCCTTCTACCAGCCATTATGCTCTACATACATAAGTGGAGCAACTGCAGGGGCAGAGGAGGTAGCCACCTCACGGTCAACGCTCAGTAGGGGCCCCGCTGGGGACAAAGCACAGGTACAGCAGAAATAGTAACTAACTCTCTTAACTTTTTCTATTCATTCTCTATGATAGTTCTTATCACTACGAATGTAATCCCCCCTCTGACCACAATGTGGGTTTCAATGGCAGAGTGGTGCTGTCCGTATTTCTGCTTGTTGACTCCACAGAGAGTGAAGACTGCAAAATCAGTGATTCAAAGTTTATGATTAACTTTGCTGAAAACATTAGCCAAAATGAAACTTGCAAGACAAAGTTTCAGCCGTCTGAGGTTCAGTAAGAGCCATTTGCATTTGTGCATGGATGAGGCCAAACTATCAACCTCACTTTTCTGTGTGTTAAACGGGACATAAATATGACAAAGTGGTTGGCAGGTTTGACATGAAAAAGAGGAAGGTGAAGTTTTATAAAGGGTCTGTGATATGCACAAAGTTTGTTAACCTTTGTGGATTATATTGTTCTATGGAGGATGGTGGAATACACAAATGGACTACACCAAATTATAGACTGAGCAGAGACAGCAATTGGTTGGTGAAACATCCATAATTAGTCTTTATTAAGTTAAGTTTTGGTTATGAAGAAATCAGTCAGAATGTTAGATTAATCTGTTGTTTATCTCCATACTTACCGCATCTCAGCACTTGTCTGTGTCACTGCCTGTGGTGTTGTCGACTGTCTACTTTGTATTTGAATAGGCCTTGTAGTGTTGTAGACCGCTCTGTGTATTTTATGTTTCAATAGGCCATGTAGTGTGGTAGACCGCTGTGTGTATTTTATGTTTGAATAGGCCTTGTAGTGTTGTAGGCTGCTGTGTCTATTTTATGTTTATGTTATTCCCATGTAAGAAGGACATCATACTGAGACAGTGCACCTGGCCTGTCACTGTCTATCGGCGGTGGTGCTGAACCGTTCCTTAATTGATGCACATAGAGCACTGTGTGCTGTTCTCTGTGATGAAACATTTGAAATTGGCTGGCAACCTCTTTTCTTTTTTATTCTTTAGAACAAGCTTGTCTGATAACGTGGCTTCACTGTATGTTTTCTTAAACATACCATAGGCTTGCTTGGCTCAATAACTGACAATATGTGATTATGGATAGGATAGGAGAGGGTATATCAGCTATTTTACAGTTGTGAATTTTAAGATGACTTTATCAGAAGGGCCCCTTGAGAATGTTCTGCCCCCTGCTGTAGTGAGAGTCTAGCTCCACCCCTGTCTACATACCAGAGAGTGTCCAGTGTCCACTGTGGATCATCCAGACCAGCAGAGAGCAGTGTCACCCCAGACTCTCCTAGATGATTGTAGCTCAGATCCAGCTCTCTCAGATGGGAGGGGTTGGAGCTCAGAGCTGAGGCCAGAGAAGCACAGCTTTCCTCGGTGACCAGACAGCCAGATAACCTACATGCACACATGAGAGAGAGAGACACACACAAAAAAGCTGGGGATGTTTTAGAAAAACCAATTGCAGCTGTTGTACCCATAATCGTCTCTCTGCTGTTATGTGGTCAGCTTGACAGTTTTTGAATAAGCTTGCGTCAAAATCTTCAAAACTGTCTTTTGGTAATTTAGGTCTCAACACTGGAGACAGCAAGGACGATTTAAATGGTTACCTGTTAATCAAAACAATCATTCCTGACCTGAGAATTCTCAGTCTAAAGTGTGGACATGCCAGTCCAGAGGAGAGCATTTTCACTCCTGAATGCTGCAGGTCATTGTTACTCAGATCCACCTCTCTCAGACGGGAGGACTGCAAGCTGAGAACTGAGGTCAGAGCTTCACAGCTTCTCTCTGACAGGTTACACATATTCAACCTGAAGAATTTGAATGAAAAAGCAAGTTAGACTAAATACAGAATTTGAGAAGAGTGATATGCACATATAAAATTTTGTTTCACTCATACTGTAACTGCTGCCATGGCCAAAAAAGACCTTTTTTCAACTGGCAGAAGAGTTATGTATTTTCTCCTGTTTTATTATATGTTTATCAGTGCATGTCTGCAAACTGGAGAAAAAATTTCTCTTACAATACATGTTTTTAGTGAAATTGTATTATATACCTGCAGGTTTACATGTCATTATCAAACAAGTGTAAATCTAAGAGCATATTTATCAGTTCACATTAATATACATTAACTCTTCAATAATCTCTTGTGCCTCATACTCATATGAAAGCCTCTGCTACAAACTGGGGAATGGAATTTTAAAGACATGGGCATTTAGTTCTCTCACATCCCTCCTTGACCATCACACCTTATAACATATTTTAAGAATCCCAAAATGATTTAAAAGAGAGCTAAACTGAAATTTCATTGATGTTGACCTGAGAGTTTCCAGTGTAGAGTGTGGACTCTCCAGTCCAGCACATAACAGTTTAACTCCTGCATCCTGCAGGTCATTGTTACTAAGGTCCAGCTCTCTCATACTGGAGGACTGTGAGCAGTTTACAGCCACTCAATCTGAATAGGGATCAGAAATTAAATTTGCTCACAATAAGCTTAATATCAAATCCCTTCATTTATATGGGCAGACACACAAATATATACATACAATTACATACAGTATTCTTTGCTATATTACAACAAAATAGATTAATGCAGGGCACAAACATAAAACATGTTGTGGTGAATTACAAATTTCAAATTGTTGTAAAATTAAAGTGAAGTGACCTGACAGTTTCCAGTCTACAGTGTGGACTCTCCAATCCAGCACAGAGTTGCTTCACTCCTGAAACCTGCAGGGTGTTGTTACTTAGATCCAGCTCTCTCAGACTGGAGGACTGCAAGCTGAGAACTGAGGCCAAAGCTTCACAGCCTCTCTCTGACAGGTTACAGCCACTCAAGCTGAAGAGGAGTTTGTAACAAATATAACATTAGCCACAAACTACAATTAACTGGCCAAGGCCAACTGTAACTGTGACTCAAGCAGTATTGTGTGCAGTGCTATTTTTGCTTTTAGACTTTATAAGCTAAAAAAATGATCAAATAAATTTGGAAGATCAATCTCTTCTGTTAGAAATTCTTTACATACAGTCATATAACATATATAATATATATAATATTATCTATAGACCTACAAGAATACAGTAGAGGCCTTGACCACTGGCAGCAGCCTCAGGAGACCTTCCTCTGAAACAGAGTCCTTCCTAAGGTCAAACACACCCAGGTCTTTTTCTGATGACAGTAGGATGAAAGCTAGAGCTGACCACTGAGCAGGAGAGAGTTTGTCTGCATAGAGACTTCCTGAATTCAGGTACTGTTGGATCTCCTCCACTAGAGAATGATCATTTAGCTCATTCAGACAGTGGAACAGGTTGATGCATCTTTCTGGAGACAGATTCTTTCGGATCTTTTCCTTGATGTACTGCACTGTTTCCTGATTGGCCTCTGTAGAACTTATTGTATGTTTCAGCAGGCCCTGTAGGCTTTTCTGATTGGTCTCCAGGGAGAGACCCAGAAGGAAGCGGAGGAACAAGTCCAGGTGTCCATCCAGACTCTGTAGGGCCCTGTCAATAGCCATTCTTGGACCTCTGCTACAGATGGTTTGCTGAAAAGCATCTGCACACTTTGGAACTTGAGTTGTTGTAGCGCCATCACATTTTTGTTTCTGTTAATGAGTGACTGCACCACATAAACAGCAGCCAAAAACTCCTGAATGCTCAGATGGACAAAACTGAACATCCTATCCTCATCCTTGTCCTTCTTCCATCTGCGCTCCTTTTTAAAGATCTGTGTGAACACTCCTGAGTACACTGAGGCTTCATTTAAATCAATACCACTCTCTTTGAGATCTTTTTCATAGAAAATCAAGTTCCCCTTTTCCAGTTGGTAAAAAGCCAGTTTTGCAAGTGATTGAATGTACTGAATGCTCTTCTCTGTGCCATACTTCTCTTTTGTCTGTCTGATCTGAAACATCAAGAACTCTGTGTACAACTCAGTCAGAGTGTTGGGTAGTTCTCCTCCCTCACTGGTTTTCAAAATGTCCTCCAGAACTGTAGCAGTGATCCAGCAGAAGACCGGGATGTGGCACATGATGTGGAGGCTTCGTGATGTCTTGATGTGGGAAATGATTCTGTTGACCATCTGCTCATCTCTGAATCTCTTCCTGAAGTACTCCTCCTTCTGTAGGTCAGTGAACCCTCTGACCTCTGTCATGACGTCCACAAAGTCAAGAGGGATCTGATTGGCCGCCGCCGGTCGAGTGGTTATCCAGAGGCGAGCAGAAGGAAGCAGATCCCCCTTGATAAGGCTCGTCAACAGGACTTCTACTCCAATTGACTGTGTCACATCAATAATTGGAGTGTGGTCACTAGTGAAGTTGAGGTGAAGGCGATTTTCATCCAGCCCATCAAACACAAACAGAAGTTTGAATTTACTTTTGTCATAGTTGGTGTTTCCTGAAGCCTGTAATTTTGTGAAAATGTCATTAAGATCCTCCTCCTTGATATCTCTAGTTTCCCTGATACATTTGTGAATGAGCTCTGCAAAACGAAACCTTCTCCCCTTCAGTAAATTCAGCTGGCGGAAGGTGAAGGGGAATGTGAGATGCACATCTTGATTGGCTCTTCCTTCAGCCCAGTCCAGGATGAACTTGTGTACAAGGAATGTTTTGCCAATTCCAGCAATCCCACTGGTCAGGACTGTTCGTACCGGTGTGTTTTTTCCAGAAGGATGTTTCAAGATATCATTGGGTTGGACTACTTTCTCTGTTACCCCTGGTTCTTTTGATGCCATCTCAATGTGCCTGACCTCATGCTGCCTGGTGATGTTCACAAAGCTCCCATATGTGATGTAGAGCACTATGTAGATGTCATCTAGGTGTTTTTTATCCACCCTTTCTGTCCACCCTTCTTGTGCACACATAAACCTGTTCTGGAGGTGTGATTGGAGTGTACGCTGGTATGATCCAATGGGTTCTGGAGGGTCAGGTTCTAGCTCCAGCAAATCTATGTGGGACAAATGAACATGGAAGAAAACAACGTATCAAAGCTGTATATCCACAAACAGATTCATATCTTTCATTTCATATGTGACAGCGTTACCTCCCCCATGTAGGTCGTATATTTGGTGCTGTTTGCAGTTAGCTCTAAAACTCTGATGAGAAGTTAGGCCATAGGCTAAGGAGTCATTGAAAAGCTTTTGGTGCAGATCCAGACTCAGGTGCAGCTTCACAACCCATTTTTAAACAGTTTTTGCTATTTTCTTATGAAGTACCACTCTTACCTAAACGAATAGTTTAACATTTTGGGAAAATCATTTTTTTTGATTTCTTTCCAAGAGTCAGATGATTAGATTGATACCACTCTCATATCTGTCAGTTAAGTACGGAGGTGATTAGTCAAGCTAAACACAAAGACTATAAGCAGAGGGAAAGTGCTAGCCTCTCTCCAAAGTTGAAAAATACATCTACCATACCTACCAACAGCTACACTTACTTTAGAGGGGCTGGTACCAATGAACAATAGTTTATCCTTCCACCCAGAAACATAATAATTCTCCTTTCTGGTTCCGGTTGACAGCTGGCAGGTTGCTTGTATGCTCACTCTCAGGAAAAATCAGTGGATTATTCAGTTTTCAACAAAATTTCTTGATTTGATCACCCTGATATACTCACAGATATGTGATTTTTCTTAGTTCTGAGTCATCACATTAAAAACTATCAAGCAAGACTGAGAACATATTTGTTTTGTTTTGTTAATCTCCCTTTTTGTGGGTCACCTCTGCTGAAACCATATCAACACTGTGGACTCTGGGTCAGAGCCCCTGCGTCTAAGTGCTGGATTCTGTCTCCTGTCTACAATGCCGATACTGGCAGTGGCTGCAATATACCGACATAGGACCCCTGTACTAGTGATTGCTGTTTTCCTGTCTCCCCAGCTACTGCTTCAACCTGGATGAATATGCCTCCACTTACCTCCCCATCTGGCTGTGATAGCTATGTCTGCCTCAACCAGAAGATTGTTGAGCTGGAACATCTGTTAGTGTATCTATTTTAACATATTACAAATGAAGCTTAGCACAAGTTCAATCAGGAGGACTATTCATTCTCATTCCTCTCTCTCTATTTTCCCACACTCTCTTTTAAATCATTTTGGGATTAATCAGCCAATCATATCTTTGCTATTAGACTAGTTTTAGTTAAACCAACCAGATTTTCCCACGATCTTCAGCAGCCAATCATATCTTTGCTATTAGACTTTAAATCTGTTCTCCTGCCTGTTGCTGCCAGCTGTCATTTCAGTGTGAATTGTCACAACCCTCCTCCTCCGCATTCACCTCCAGTTTCATCACTTCCAGCACCAGGGTCTGAGATCACCAGAAGTCTGCTCATTTTCTCATCCATCAAGATCTCAGCGTTCTCTTCATCCATCACCATCACCAGTATCTAGACTCCACTGGGGTATCCTACTCTACTTACGGCTTCACTACCCCCTTTAATATATGATGATGTCATGATGGGGTCTAATAACCAAAGACTTTCACATTTCTCATCCTTATTGGGCACTTGTCAATAAAATAATTGTTCACTCTTACGAAGTCTCTCCTGATTGAAATATGTTAGTCATTTATAAATGCTTAGTTAATTATGAAATATTCATGAAAAAATCATCAGTAGATCATTACTTAATGATTCCTTGATGTATTATGTTATTATGTATTATCACTTGTGAGCCATTCAAAGCAATTATAAGAAATGGTGTTATTATTATATGGCTGTAGATTGTTTTCCAACTTAATTGTCTACAAAAAAAACTTTGCGCATGAGTAGTAAAAGTGTAATTTATACATTTACATGTGCTATGTAACAGGTGTTACAAAACTGAGGTTTAGAAAACTTTGTAGTAAGTTGAGTCCAATAACTCAACTTGCGCTTATATCCAAAGTTCCTGATGACCCACCCTGCTCCAACAGAACCAGTTTGAACTTGTTGTGCTGGCAGTGCTGATTCTTTGTTGGGGTCGGTTGTGTATGGAGTCTGCCTGGAATTATATGTAAGTAGCCCCCTCTTATTCAGTGTTTAAATTCCAATTTTAGCCATTGGTGTAGAGGTAACATTACAGCATGCAGCTGCAGGCTATAATGTGGAGGGAAAGCAGATGCAGCTATTCGGCAGAGTGTAACTTTCATTTATCTGTTTTCAGATCTCTGAAAGGTGTAAAGGAAGAGCTAAAGCAGGCATTGGCTAGTATTTTTTCACTCTTTATAAAGAGGGCTGCTGTACTTCAGTCTATTTCTGCTTGCCGCAAGACCAAGATCAAGCAGCAACAAGCAAGGCTTGAAATTGAAGCCAATGCGGAAGTACCTTAAAGTGCAATACCATTGACGGTCACTAGATGCTGGTTCCAAAAAATCCCCACACACAGGAATATATACTGTGTTGAACATTCAGTTTTAGAGAATTTGGCTTTTAGGTGGACACCTACTCATACTATTCATGTTTTCAACTGCTGTCGGTGTAGGTACCAGATCATGGATGTATTATAAGAGCTAGACAGGGCTCCACCACTCAGGCTTGTAGCCAATTTTTCCCAGTGATCACTTGTGGTAGTGCAGCAAAAAATCCCCCTGTTGACAGGACACCTCGAGCTGCAAACAAGGTAAATTATGACTCTTTCTGTTATGAACTTTTGATCCGTGGAGGTTTTATATGTCTTAAACTTTACTCAAGCCAAGAAAAGCTTTTTAAAAATCTGTGACGTCATCACAATGTAAAGTCTATGGGCTAAGCCTGAACCCCCAGGTGGGGCCAGCAGAGGAAACATTACTGAGCATATTCAGTGGACAACACAGAAGCAAACCCAGAAGCTAGAAACTTTTTCTGGCATATGCGCCAGCCAAGCAATTCTTATTTGACTGAATGGGCGCCATTTTTGGTCCGGTATCCAGCTCTTATAATACATCCATGCACCAGATTGGCCCGGGGTCCTAGCTGTGTGTTCTGCAGAGTAATGATGATGCACTTCCATGTGGTCTTCGTTTGTTAGCTAATGTTAGCTACATGCTACAGCTGTGGTGTAGCATGGATGTATACAAGTAGTGTGCTGCCAAAATGTTCTGGGTGGAAGAATTATTGTTCTGCATGTTGGAGTAAATGGATTATTAAATTATTTTGACAGTAATTGTTTGGGTCATGGAGTGTACAACTGCATGCACTGAATGGACAACTGGGGACAAATACATTAATAAGGATATTGTATTAAGAGACAGTAGGTAGGAGATTTGAATGCTGGAGACACAACTGACGTTTCTTCTGTCAAGACAGGGATTGACTGATTTGTCACAGTTTTGCAGCATTTTTGCCTTACTGAATTCCATTTGTGGGTTGTACATGGAATTTGTTGTACTTTTTCTAATAAACAATGGAGCAGCCCATGTTCCAGACTGCAGAAATACATTTATGCCTAGCACAGAATTAAATAAAGAATTAAAAAAAAAAAAAATTTGTGTACAGATGGGTCACTGTCTGCATTATATGCATATTAAAGACATTAAAAATCTACATTAAAAATATCTATCTGGTATTGTATTATTAGAATATCTATATCTGTAGAAAGATGTATTACTTAGATGTAAATATTGGCGTTGATATTTGTTCTAATAAATATTAGTCTCAGACTGTAGCCAGACATTTATGCACAAAACACACACACATCTAATAAAATGTAAATGCCAAATTTTAAATGTAATTAATTTATATCTGTTTGTGTAGGGAGTGTAAGTTCACTAAGTGTATATACACTCACCGGCAACTTTATTAGGAACACCTATGCAATCTGATGCAATCCAAAACAACAGCTCTGACATAAATTCTACTTTTACGAAGCTTATACATTTTCAGTTTTTATTGACATTATCAGAAAGGTGATAATTCTACTTTATGTTTATTATTGAGGTTGTAGTGGGTGGTGTATTGGAGTGCATTATATTGAAAAGTGTTCCTAATATTTTGCCCCCCTCATGTATGTTACTGGACTGGACACACATGGTATATAGAAATGAATACCTGTGTCCAGGACAAATTATTTAATTAAACCTTGATATGTTTAAGACAAGATAAGCACTTAACTTACATAATTAAGAGGACAGGAGATTTACCTTCAGTCTGACTGCTGGCAAGAGGGTGAAGACAAGAAGCAGCCTGTGGTTGAATGGAAGATGTTTTCCTGCCCTCTGAAGTCTCTGCAACACCACGCACATTCACTGAGAGAGAAAGAGAGTCAACATCCTAAAACCTACTTTTTATACAAACCAGGACTTTATTTTTGTCATGTCTCAGATTTGATAACTTACATTTGGGCCCTGAGATGATGCTGGACAAACTCTGTACCAGATCATTCCTGTTGATCTTCTTCAATACTTTTGTGATCACCTCCACGGACTGTTCACTGTAGGTCTGCACTATCAGGTCCAGTGTGTCCAGTCTGTCAGCCTTCTCTAGACAGCTCTTTCGGATGACTGGGAAATCTTCTAGGATTTCAGCTTGCTGCAGGAACCACTTGAAGATCTTAAGCTCTTCATCTCCCAGATCATCCAGTGTTTCCAGGAGTATCTCCGGAACTGCCGTCATTATTAGTTCCTAGCAGTTTCAGAGGATCTTTTTTACCTCCAATAGCAAGATGATCAAAAGGGAATCTGATCTCACCTCATCTCACAACGTTGTTCTAACAGTGTTTTCAATATGTGAATCATGTTTATTACTTTAACACATTTATGGAATTACTAACTTTTATTACTAACTATGTCTTAAGGATGTATCTGCAAAGCTGCTAGCTTGATTATACTAAGTTATAACAAGCCCACTATCCCTAGGAATTATGTCCATATTAGATGATTCTGCACCTCATCCAGTGCCAAAGTTAGTGCTAATGTAGCTAGTATTTTGCCCTTCATGTAGCAAGATGAAGTGTAAACGTGCAGAGGTCAGATCAAAGCACTGCTGAGTCTAAGTACAGATTAACAGAACCACTAGTCTTGTTTTTCTGGATCTGGTATGCAGTGGTAAAAGTCCAACATATTCAGATACTATCGGGACATCACAATGGGTATCATCATTGTAGGAAGCCAATATGAGTAGACATGCTTTTCTAGAATACTCTACTGCCCTGAACGATGATCTCTAGTCATTTAAAGAAGATTTGATTTGTAGTAAGTGAGCATTAAATAAATTTTGGTATGTTCCTTAAAAATGTCATTACTTGGTGTGTGGTTTATTTATGTTGAAGCTGAATATAGGGAAGTAAAATAACAGGAACTTAAGTCACCACTAAACCGTCAGACAGATGGATTTCACAATGTGTAATACGTATTCACATATCTTTAAGCAAGTTTCAACATAAAAGAATGTCTTGTCTTTTTTCCACTGTTTTTTCCTACAAAATGTACTATGGAAAGTTTTCACTTCTGACTGTCTACTATTGAGTGCAAAAAAAATAGCAAGACCACCTGCTCTTTCCTTAACTGTCTGATTATGGTGATACAGATTTTTTTGTTGCAAGTTTGAATGTTGCACAGTTTGGTGAAACAGTAGTATTCTGCTCTTGAAGTATCAGCAATGGCATACATACCCTTCAGTCAAAATTATATAAACATGCAGACTAGTTCTGGGATTTTTTCACATCACAAGACATTCGTAACATGTCTAGCCTGTGTGTTGCCTTCTGGCAACACTAACAATAACTAAATGTTCTCAAAGAAGGTTCACTTGTCCCTGCAGTCACAAATCACAGGACAACTCCAATGAATATTCAGATATAGAACTACACTTTTAAGTCATTCTTACTTATATCTATAGAATACAAGGCAACATTTTCTTTATTAAACATGGAGAACTCACATCCAAGTGAAGAGATTTTCATTCTTCATCCATACAGGAAGCACTGACAGACGCTGCTGATTGTCCCTCAGTCGTGTGTATGATGCTGCTGTCACATCCTCAAAACTTCACTCTTGTAATGGCAGTGTGTCATGCGTAAGCCTCCCCTCATGACTTCCTCACATACTGTCAACAAGTCTTGCCAAACATACTTAGTATGTCTTTAGTCAATCTTACTGGTAACAGTACATTACTGGGAAGGAGTGTACAAGTGTACAGATCAGGTAGTTTTTATTTTTTCCCACTAGATGGAGAACTTCAGCTAAATCCCTCACACACTTTCATAGTAAATACATGGCTGATACATAGTGTGCTCCTCTCTTCCATTCTTGGTTCAGAACAGGACATCTGTCATAAAAGATGTCAGAACCATGGACAGCTTCAGGAGGAGAGGCAGAGAAACAGGTTATCACTGCTTAAAATATAATGATTGATAAGTTGTATGTTTTTGCAATAAAGGATTTTAAAAGATGTTTCAATATTTGCTGGAAGGGGCAGGAGGTATGTTGGGAATTATGCTGGGGTGTCATAGAGAGAAGAGAAATTTCTTACACTTGTTTCTGAGTCATTTTGGTTGAGGAGAAATTCTACTGCAAAAAAACATTGAATTTATTTGTAACATAACTGTGAAGGCACTGGGGATGATCAGCAAACTACAAAGTTTTATAAATGTGTCTTGTTTATTTAACTCTATATTATTCCATGATTTATCCCTATTTTATTATCCCTTATATTTTTATGATAATATTGTTTGGACTAATACATACCCTTCTAATCTCCATAAGCTTCATGTGCTGCAAAAAAAGATTGGTAAGATCGATGACTTTCTCAAACTCTTGGAAGGCTCTGCCACCTGCTCAGAAAACAAAACATTCTTTCAGTATAGACACATAATCATCAGATATATGTTTATTCATCAGTATCAGTTTTAGGCCTAAATATCATCATTCCCATGAAAAAATGTCATGTTCATGTATGCATGAAGAAACATGGAGAATGATGACATAAAAATGTGTTTTTTTTAATTGGCTATTAGTCTATGTCTGATTGTATTCTCATTTAAAGGACGAGTTCATGATTTTTCAAGTCTTTCTTAAAACAATAGTCAAGTTCCCAAATTAACACTGAAACATTTTCTTGCCTTAATCATTCCTCATATTCATACTGACCATTAGAGGACCCCTTCATAAGGCACTTACAATGTAAGTGATGGGGGTAAAAAACTAAAGTCCTCCTTTTGTGCAAAAATGTATTTAAAAGTTTATCTGTAGCTAATATGAAGCTTCAACCGTCCAAATAAGTCAAATCAACGTTAGTCTTTTTAGTGTCCCTCTTTATGTTACTATAGGTTACTTCCACCACAGCTCAACATGGAAACACTGTCCGAGGAAGCACAAAGAAGAAATTTGATGCTAAAAAGACTGTAAATGTGGCAGATATCCACTGTATATAACTAATTCGGACTGCTGAAGCACACTTGAAAGACACACTTGAAAAATTGTAAACCTATCCATTCTTTGCTTTTTTCCTTTAATGTCTAAGATTGACCCCTTTATGATTATTTAGTTTACCAAACCAAGATTGAATTGTAAATGTGTTGAAATACGGTGTTCCCATGATGCACCTGTACCGCAGGTGCACCTGCGAAACTCTCCGCCAAAATCTCTGCCACGCGGAGACACCTGAGCAGGGGAGGCTCGAGGCGACGCACGGGTTTGAAGACAGATTTCATCAGTGCAGCAGGTGGCTTGCAGTCGGACAAGATAACCTCACAAGAAAAAGTTTACAGGTGAGTTGTTTTCAGAGAAATGAATAATTTTATCGTTTTAGTTGACGGCAAGTTAAACGTTTGATACTATTTCAATTATAAAACGGAGAGAAACGTTTTAGTAATCATGTTGTAGTTTGGTCAGGGGCCTTCACGCGTTTTTAATCGGCTCTTTTTATTTTCAAAATATGCAAGATGCAATAAGTTGGCAACATATATTACTTTTCTCTGTTTTCATCAGTTTTTTATTCTTTTTGTCAAAGAACTGACGCTTAGCGCCATTTCCTTTTTTTCGCATGAAAGTAGCAAGCGTTAATACAGAATGATGTTTTTGATAAGACGTCAGACCAAAAAAAAAAAAAAAAAAAAAAAACTCCTTTGCATAACTTATATAATCATATGGTGTTTCTAACTGTTTCTTTGGCGGTGTTTGTGGTGTTGTTCACTTATCCTATAAAACAAACCTCTTCATGAAGCCTCCTACATGTCCTCAGGGACTGGATGCTCTTCTTTTCACCACAAGACAGTTGGGTGTGTAGTCTGGTTTGGTAGATTGCTGCACTGCTGTTTGCTGCTGAATTCACATTCAAATGTGTTGTTTTGTCTTTGAGAAGTTTTATTATTTCTCAGTGTCATTTGTACTGTTTTTGGCCTCTGTAATTTATTACTGTTACATTTGACTATATATATATATATATATATATATATATATATACCTGGTGTATACCTGGTGTTCTTGAAAAAACCCAGAAGGTCGTTTAGCAACATTTGTTTCATAATCCTCAAGGAGTCTTCGTACCATTTTGATGAAAAAGTTAGGCTTGGGTGGTATCTTCTTTCCATGCCTTCATATCTTCCTGACATTTCACCATGGTATACAGTACATGTCGGTATTTGTGTAACAAACAAACAAAAAAAAAACAGTGCTGAGCTGCTGGTGATAGAAGTCATTGTAGCATGTGTGATATTATCTAGCCTACAGTGCTATGTGTCTAGTATGCAGTTAGCCTGCTTGGACAAGTTTTGCTGGGTTTAAATACTTATGGCCCATAGAATAATGAATAGATGGGGAGTAAGTGCCCTTCTTTCATAGATTCTTGCCAGAGGATGCCGAAACATCAGTGGGCTGAACAGAGATGGTGTGCGGGTGGTGGTAGCAGACTGACAGTTGAATAAAATCATGTGGCTAATAAACTGCTTTTGTATTTGGAAGAAGTCATCTCAAGATAAAGTTATATATGGAATTAGGGACTAAACCCAAAATACTCCCAAACAGGCGCAGAGGCATTTTTCTTTTTTACTAGTCCTGTAACATTATCCCCACCACACAGTCACCAGGCTCTTTTATACAGAGATCCTGCATTATAGCCATAAAGAAGATCCGTCATTAATCCACCTTTGCTTGTTTACACTGAACCAAACAAAGCCGGCATAATGCTGCCCCCATGTGTGCTTTTACATAACATGCCAGCGTTCTGGATTCAGAGGTGTGACCTGTAACACAACAGTGTCAGCTCCCTGTCCCGCCATGCCAGCTGTCCCTTTTACACACAGTTGATCGGGCTCTATGACTACTGCCGTGGCCAGCTTATTGGCAGAGCAACTCTGCTGCCCAACAGTCAACAGAAAATTAATTTGCAACTATTTTGATAGTTGATTTGTTAGTTTTCAAGCAAAAATGCCAAACATTTGATGATTAAGCCTTCTGAAATTTGAGAATTTGCTGCTTTTGCTTGTCTTAACATAGTAACTTGAATATCTTTTGGGGTGTAGAATGTTGGTTTGGCAAAAGAAAAGTTCTGATAACATCTCCTTGGGGTCTAGGGAATTAGGTAATGTGCATGTTTCTCAGTTTTCTGATGTTTCATAGACAAAGCGATTCACAGATAAAATTATTTGGCAGATTGAATCAATAATGAAAATAATCAGTTCTTCATGCTCTGTGTAGAAGGGCTGAGTGTTGTTTGAAATTTTTTTGATACAAGTGCAAATACGATACTTGGGTTTGGTACCTATACTTACACTGAAAGATAGACATGTTCATCTAAAGATATATTTTTTTTAATTTAACAAAAGCAAAGTTCTCAAATGTTAAATGTTGTTTAAACACAAGCAGCTTTGTAAGAACAGTGCCCAAATAAAATAGTCTAGAATTGACCAAATTTTGATCTTTAAATCAGGATTATCTGATGTAGTGCTGAAACAATTAGTCGATTAATCAATCTGGTGATTCACAGAATATATGTCAACGCTAATTCTGGTAATCAGTTGATGGCAATTTGAGGTAATTGTAAAGGAAACAGAACAAAAACATTCTGTGGTTCCAGCTTCTCAAATGTTGTTTTATATTATATGTAAACTGATTATCTCTGGGTTTCAGACAAAATACATTTGAACTCATGACTAAAGCTCCCGGAAGTTGTCATGAGCATTTTTTACTTTTTTATGACATTTCATACACTAAATGATTCACAGTTGTCAGATTAACTGATGATGTAAATGATGATTAGTTGCAACCATAGTCTAATCATGAATTAGTAAACAAGACTACGAATCTGACCAGATATTCCATGTCAGCTGTAGGTACTCGGCAGTTTTCAATACTTGGGGCTATGGACACATATCAGTCGTTACCAGAAAAGAATTTAGGTTTGATTACCAGCCCTAATGGCCGCCATAACAAACCTCTTTTAGAATGTAAGCTAAAATTATGAATCAAACCATTTTTCACTCTCTTTTACCAAAGACTGTTAAGATTTCCATGTTCCAGGTGGTACTAGAAAATCACAAAAATCCAGAAATAGGTGAATTAAATTGAAGAGTGCTCCTGGTTCTGTCATGTGTTGATGTGCTTATGTTGATGTTCAGCTCCTGTGGTAATTCATATCGACAATCATGTTAAAGCAGACAAGTCTTCACTTCCCCTCTGTCCTACATATTAGTGCAAAACTTCACCCAAAACTGTAGCATTGGGTTGTAAACACTGTTTTGTAAACTCTGTGTACCTACAGAAACTTCCCACCAGCCACATGTGGCCAAACAGTCTCTGCATGTTGTTCTGGCACATTCCTGGAGGGAGGGAGGGAGGGAGTGAAAGATGGAGGATAGAAGAGTGAGAGAACCAGTCTGTTCAGGTCTCAGCCTTGTCTGAGGTGACATCACATAGACATGAACGAGATTGTACAGATTGTTCTGTAAAATGTTTCCCTTAAATCAATCTGCATCAGTTTTATGAATCTGTTATCACTCTTTGGTTTGGTCAGGTTGTACCATTGTTCTCATAGCTACCATGTTTGATGACTTCATCGAAGTTCTAGCTGTGGATATGGAGTGAGATCATGTTGGCAGAGTTATTCAACATCTGATTTCCATCCGCCACCGTCCTGTTGACTGTGGTCAGTCCTCCATGACTATCCTCAATGTTGGTCAGCAGCCTAGCATCTTTCAACTTTTGAGTTTTCTTTTTAAGCAGCGGTGTACTTTCATTTGATCTTGAATACAAAGTTTGTTTTCTACTACAGGCAAAATCTCAAGGCTTAGTTTGGCAGGATGTAGGCTTTGTTGGAAGCTCTAATCATACCCAGAGCCACTGTTAGACAGACAGCTGAGTTCCAGGACATGCACTCATATGGCAGTCACTGTTTCAAAAAATCAAGTAACATGAGAACTAACTTATTATAGTCTGACTGCTGGATTTTTGAGGCCAATAGTGAAATTGACATTTGAGAGTTTAAAATATAAGATAATGAGACTGTATATTGGAAGTATACATATGAAAACACATGACGTAAACTAATATTTTTTTTTTATCAGTAAGAAAAATGTTCATGGAGTTGTGTTTCATGATTCTTCTTATCTATATATATTTTGCATACTAATAAATACTCAACATTATTACTAATGTTGCCCTCTTCAATACAACTGACAATTATGAGAGGGTGGAGTGGGCATTTCTTAATGACCTCAGTTAATTCCCTTTTTTCTTTGAGGTAGCAGCTAGTGGGCTTTAGAACTACATATTGCCATTCCATGTTAGCTTTAGACCATGTTCAGACTGACACTAACACTGCAACACAGCCATTTCAATGACACCAGTGTGTTAGCATAGAGTGCTGTGCCAACACAGAGGGCACCGGTAAAAAGCCAAGGTCAACTTTTTCCCCAACACAATTTGATCTGTCAATGCACTGTGAAGGCTAATCAGATTTGTCAAGACAGCAGATAAGACTAGCGAAGGCTATCATAGTGACAATAATCTTAAGGTCCTGTCTCATTATAAACTGAAGTGCCGTGTTTTGGCACATTCAAACTCCTGGATTTTTTTAATCAAACTGGCTCCTCTGTTAGCGTTCAGCTTTGGTAGCTGCTGCTTAGCCAAAACAGGCTTGACTTAAGTGAGGAATGTTTCAGAGTCACAACATTTAGATATTGTAGCCATTGTACACCAGTGTTTCAAGCTGATGGATTTGAAACTGAGGACTTGAAACCCACAGTGAGTTAAGGAAAATATGTTGTTGGTATTCTACAAGTGACACATGTCCTTGTTTTCTTCTCCCAGCAAGGTCACAGTTGTAGAAGTGTTTGTTAAATAATATCCTCAGGGCTGTATCTCAGTCCCTGCTCTCTCTCTCTGGTTTACTGGACGGACCGCATACTTATCATGGTTGTTCTGAACTTCTTCCTGTGTCCTAGTTAGTGTTGTGACATTAGCTGTGATAGATGGGGATTTGATTACATATTTTTGTGACGATGTGCCTGGATGTCCACTAAAGAAAGGCAGTTGGGTGTTTTATGAGTGACAGCCGGAGGGAATATTGTTTCTGAATCCTCTGCCAAATAGGAGATCAAAAAAATGATCACCTGAGAGAGTTAAGAACATGATGATGATAATAGCCCTCCTGAGCTCCTGATTGTAGCTGGCTTCAATGTCCAATAGGTGTGTCATGATAATGTCCTTGGCAGCCTTGGCCTACAGCTAGAATACCACACTGTGATGCATCATGTTTGTGCTTTCAACTATGCATGGTAGCTGTTGAGTCATGCTACCCCTCCTTATCCCCCCCCCCCCCCCCCATCTATTGCTGTGTCTTCCCCACTGTTGAGAAAGTTCCAAGGATGGTTGTCTGTGATGTTGACCCCCCACCCAAAGTCAGAAGATGACTAATTATCTTTTGTTCTCACTGTCTTTAGTTGAATATTCATAGGGAATGTATGGAGAAATTTAGACCAGCGAAGACTTATGAACCATATACCAGTGGTGGCACCACCCATCACGACAATTCTAATATGTTGCACAGCAGATTTCATTCAAAAAGTTGCTACACAGCTTCACATTGTGTGTCCAAATGTTTGACTGGTGCTATATGTCTTTATCTTTGGCAATAAAATCTAAATTTCTTGGCTATGTTAAAGGGTCAATTTACTCAAATTACAAAAATAAAATCTCACTTCTAGTAGTTTTGAGTCATGCAGATGTTTTCTGAAAACTTTTGAGTGACAGTTGGGTGTTGTGACACTCAGTGAGGTTTGTGTGTGTAGAGTAACTGGACATTGTTTTTGGAGAGGCACATTGCTGTTGATTTTTTTTAAATGACGTTTAAAGCTGTGAGTCTCATAAACAAAATTTCATTCACTTTCACTGCAGTGTGATGGAAGCAGAAATCTCAGATAGACATCTAAAGGCCAAAACGATCTGCATGGCTTGTCATTATTAGAGGTAAATTAGAAAAAGTGTTTTTGTAAATTTCATGAACCAAACCTTAACATATTTTATGATCATCAATTTCATTATGTTAGCTTCACATAATTATTGAAAGGAACTCGTACCATAAAATAGAGCCAATTAACCTTACAAAATAGACAAGTGCAGTGTGTGCTAGGAACAGAGAGAAATGGGGATGTTGATCCCTTCAGATATGTCCCTCATATGGGCGTACATTACACAGCCTTAAAAGGTTTGGTGTCAACAATACAACAGCGCTTATCGCTTAGTGCTAAGAATGTTTTATACAATGATTCTGTTACCAAGATGCGTAATCAGTGATGTGTAGTGCAAAGCATGTAGGGAATGTTTTGGCCTCAACTCTTCTTCTTCTCTGCTTCCAACAAACTGGAAAACTCTTTCCAAGAACTAACTGATTCACTTAATTTTTGGCCACGGGGAAGTCTGGTCTCTTCTCCTGATCCTCTTGTCCAAAGACACAGAGGTAAACACAACAGCAGAATCTTCAGCATTATAAGTAGCAAATATTTCATCCAGATGTAGTAATGTGTCTGTGTGTTGACGGTGAAAGTCAGAAATGTGACGCTGTATGACACAGTTGGCTGCTAACAGCACTGCAGTATGTACTGTTGTTGCCAGGAAGGAAAAAAAGATAGACACAGACTTTGTTGCTGCACCAGTAGGTAATCCTTTTCCCTTATTTTATCACTGATATTATAACACATGGTGGGAGATTTTTTTGCTGTAATGAATGCATGGTATGTTAACAGCTTCAAGCAGTTTGTTTAGCACTCTTACTCTTCCACCTTCCAGCCTTCCCCAAGCCCGTTGGTTCCTATTGAACATGTACATCTTTAAATAATTTATTTTTTATTTTTTTTAATTGGTGTGTTTATTGAGGACTATTTTCAGCGGTGCTCTAGAGAGTATCTTCTGCAGTAGTGCAGTGTGTGTGTGGGATTGAAGCAAAATAAACTACAGTGTCATTCAAGTGAATGGGAGGGTGTGTCCAAACTTTTGACTGGTACTGGCAATAAACCTGATTCTGATTCATGGTAATGAAGGAACATTTCACCCAGTGCAACGGTGTGGATTAATATATAGAATAGCACCAGCCTTATCCCTAAAACTTAATTCTTTTAACTTTTAATTATTTCTCTGGACACTCATTATTTAAAAAAAGAAACTTTCCTCATGAAAGAAGTTATGCTGCAAAAGTAAAATGTTAATTGTTGGTGGCATTTAAAAGTGTGATGTATCCTTCTATGAAATGTAACCCCCTTTTCGACATTTGACTGTTTTAAATCCCCCATAAAGTAGTTGCTACTGTTTGCCTTTGTTTGTCAGAATTTGTTATTTAATACATTTTAGGGCTCTTAATGTTTCTAATGTACATCCGCTGACAACAAACTGTTGCAAATCTCTGTCATCCTTGTGATGACAGAGCTGGTAGGCCTGTTTGGTCAGGTAAAGAGTGTTGCTCTACTGTCAGCCCCGCCCAGATACCCGCTGCTCATTGATATGCACTCGTCTGACAAGCACATCATCAGTCAGGTGTGGCATTGCTCTCAGTGTGACACAGAGTTAAAGGCAGTTTTCAGAGGACACTGACACTGAAGGAAAGTTCATGGGAGAATCCCTTTTTGCGGCATGAAGGGGAACTTTGAAGGGAATTCTTAAGCTTTTTTGCAGCAAAGGAAGCCAGCAAGCATCAAGGCAGCACAGGTGTGTTTCATTTTGTTATTTGCCATTGTGTCACCAAGGCTTTCCTGGTTTCAAGTATTGCTTTCCATTTCCTCAGTATATGGTTTTATGTACTTGCGTTTGCTACAGTGGCATTAGTAGGGAATCTACTGCAGTAAAGACAATATGAATGGAATTAACAGTATAAGAAAATATCTGTAGGTTTATAAATTTGGATCATTGCATTCATAGATGTTGTCATATTGTCCAGTTGTCACTCAGGGCTACAGGTCAATTCATTTCTGGGTACTGGAAGACAAAGCTGTTTTTGGTTTTTTTTTGGGGGGGGGGGGGGCTTCATTTAAGAAATTTTGATTTCAGCATGCTTTTCCAGAAACATATGATAATATAGTTTTACTTGATCTAATAATCAACAAGAAGGAAAAACAAGCATGCAGTTGATGTTCTGGTCGGGACAGCAGCTGGTGAGGCAGGTCTATCTATCAATCCCAAGCTAAAATGGAAAACAGCCCAGTTGTCTCTGAATACATCATGTGACAATGGCTGCCAGCCACTGACAATATACTGCCACCAGAATCTGGTCAGGCCTCTCGAAACGTTAGACTGGAATTTCAACAATGAACACTTCCTTTTACCGGCTGTTTTCACCTGCTGAATAAGAAAAGGGAACACCAGCAGTTGTGGAGGAGGGAGAGCAGGAAGAGCCACTGAACATCAAATGGGTCATCCACTGACTGTGGTTTCATCCTAATTATGCATCTATTTGTCTGCCTGTTTGTCCTAGTGATCTAGTGACTTTTAGACCCACATCCCCACTGATAGATGGTGAAGGTAGTTTTTACTGCCCTTGTGTGTGTACTGTATATTTAACTGTTTAGCCAATACAAAAAGATCAAGCTTGAGAGCTGGAATGGTCTGTCAATATAAGGAGCAAATATAAGTCCTTATTGAGTACGTATACATATATTTGTCAAGTGTACTTGCCCTCCCGGCTGCTGACCTTGTTTGATGAAGAGTTAAATAGCAATATAAGGGATGTAAGTTTTCAGATATATGACAGGGTATAAAAGGTGTTTTGAGATGAGAAGAATGTAAAATATTTGTTGTTGCCATGAATTTTCTGGTTGCAGTGGGTTTTAAAATCAATGCTAGAGATGCAGTTTTTTGTATGTACATGTTTACCTTTTCTAAATCAGGAGTTACGACATTTTATTCAACATGGAGAAAATGCTTCACATAGTGAGATCTAGCCACTACAAATAATGAAAGTGAAATCATAGCTATTCATGCAAAGTTTCCAAAAAAGTGACCTTACCAGTGAGATATCTGGAGACACTGAGGATTGGTATATTTATTCTGTAACAGTAAAGATACTGATTTTCATCGCATGTGGTTTTTTGTAAACTTGTGATAACATCATTTTAAGGATGGGATTATTATTATTATTATTATTATCATTATTATTATTTTTAACATTCCAGCTAGATAATGCTCTAGGCAAGGTGTCACAATAGTTATCTTTTTTGTTCACGTGTGTTTTAAGGTCTTAAATTTGTTAGAAGTTGATGTTGTTTGTCACTGTGCAATGTTTTAATTTTTTCCTACATCTTCATGATCTGTTCATCACCATACTGCAATACAACTTTGCATGTTGCTGGTCGTGACACTGTTCATTGACCTCTGCAGTGCCGTGTACTGTGCAATGAGACATATCCTGCCCTGAAGGTCCTGTCACTCCATGCAACGCTTTCCTCATCACATTGCACCAATGGACCCTCAGGTGTGTCCGCCCCCTCTTAGCAGCAGCCAATCAGTGATGAGCGGCCTTGACAAATCCCCGGCCAGTGCATTCATACCTAGCCACTCGCGGAACAACAGCACTGGCTCCTCCAAACATTCAAAGCAGGTAACAAGACACAAAATCTGACTCCATAGTGATTGTATCAATCTCTGTGGACTGTATTTTATTGTATTTCACAATTTTAGCCACTTAGAGATGCACTGTTTTATCTCTTCCAACACAAAAGGGAGGAAATGTATTTTGACCTGTGACATTCTGTTCATAAGATGCCGTCAATTTGTATGAACACACTTGGCTGAAATCCTGCAGCCTTAACTGTGTTTAAAAAAAAACAAACAATAATATTGTCAACAATCTATTTTTGTCAGTCTCATCTATATCAATTATCTTTATACAATAAGTTTATGGAAGCCCATTTCCACCAGGACAAAACATAGATGAAATATGAGGAATGACAAAAATAAAAATACTCATGGTCAAAATTACAAAATAAGTCAAGATTATGACTTAGTCAAAATTATAAGGTAAATCAAAATTTTGACAATTTTTACCATTTAGTATTCATTGTTATCATTCCTTTACCTTTCCAACTTTTCATCCTTGTTTTTTCTATGCTTGGCAGAAATGGGCTCTCATAAGTTTCCTTTCAGTCTAAAAGGTTAAATGGGGTCCATCAAATAGTCGTCTACCAAAAGATAACTTTTTTTTTTTTTAATTGTGAATAACAGTTGGTACAAAACAAGTGAGGTTAGAGTAAGTACGTGGACACATAAACAACCAAGTGAGATAACAGACGGTAAAGCAAAAAGAAAGGGGGTAGAGTAGATGGATGTGTGTCTGTGTGTGGAGTGTGTAACATGTGTGTGTCGGGGCAGGGGGAGTGGAGCCAGCCCATAGCAAAGGCACCGCTCCCACATGGTAGAGGAGTAAAGGGCTGCATGACGGGATGGTGCCGGCGCTCTGAGGTGCAGAACCCAATGGAAATTATTTATTTATTATTCAATCAATACATTCATGGCCAAATTAAAAAATCTACTAAAGACCAATCAGCTGTGTGACCACTGAGTCTAAACTTTATCTATGGTCTTCTTATTAGCACAGGAAGTCTTTCTTTTAATTTTACAAGATTACATTATAAATTTCTAATTGACATTGTGAGTGTATGTGATGTGCTGTTGTGTTTGTGTGTGTAGCTTTGTATTTTGTATGCTGCGCTCTGTGTGTGTTTTGCTTTGTACTGTTTGTTGTATGTTTTGATTGTGGGGGACTGCGGATGCTAATTAGCTTTGAACTAACTCTGGTGCGGTGCATCTTTAATGTTTAAAACTGCACACTATCCCAATCAATAAATAAAAACGATTATTATGATAATTTTTGGTTAAGTGGTTTAAGCTGGGACCCTGGACTTTAACACCTCAACTTTACATGTTCAAACCATTATAACAGCTGTTTGTAATGGGTGGATTTAGTCTATGGACCAGATATATTGACTTATATATTTTTTTTCTTTTTTCTTTTCTTGCCAAATTGTCATATTGTGGAAATTCAATCTTAAGGTGTAGAGACTGTCTTTCAGTAATTTGGTATATTTTGTCATAATTGATGTGTTTTCTCTGTTAGTCTCGTCACTGGGAGGTGATGGACGACTTGCAGCAGCTGGAACAGTGTGCAGGTCCTGGCTCCTCTCTGGACCTCAGTATCCCTGGGATCTGTGAGGGCTACTTGATGAAAAGGAGGAAATACCCACTCAAAGGCTGGCACAAAGTGAGTGCAGCGCACATTGGACAATATGTAACTTTTCTGCTGTATATACACATTTTTGTTACAGTAAATCGTGTCTATTCAACATATAAGTATTTGCTGGTTAGCATGATAGACTGACACTGTGTTATCATCAAACCAGTCAGCATGATATAACTCCAGTGTCCACTGGGAATTCTTTGTTTTCATTCTCACTCTTCACTGTGATTGGTCCTTTTCAGAGATACTTCCTGCTGGAGAAGGGAATTCTGAAATATTCAAAGTTGCAGCAAGATGTAAGTCATTGACAAAAATGCAGGTGCCAACACTACACTGTTGCACACATCATGGATAGTGAGAGCCATAAACTCAGCTGATTCCAGTGTGGTCTAACAGCTCGGTTTGTTGAATAGGTAATAACAGAATTGCTGAAAATCCACTCTGCCGTTGTGTTTTAGATTCAAAAAGGAAAGCTGCATGGCTCTCTTGATGTTAGCCTGGCTGTCATGTCCATCAACAAGAAGTCCAAACGCATAGACCTGGATGCTGGAGACAACCTCTACCACCTCAAGGTAACCTACACAGCTTTGAATATGAAGAACACAATGACTTGAGATCCATAATTCACTACCTATAAAATTTAGAGGATCCAAATAAAGTTATTAAGCAAACATCTGGTAATTCTTCAGCCTCCAGTGAGGTAAACACTTTGTCCTTATTCTTCCTATATCCTTGTTTTCTCTCTCTCCTTTAGGCAAAGAGCCATGATCTCTTCTATATCTGGTTGACCAAGCTGTGTGCTCATCGTGTATTTAGGAAAAACGAGGCGATGAGTGTCCATCATGGCGTCCTTCATGCTCTTTCCTTGGGTCAGACCACCCTACCAGCTATATCAACTCTCGCTCAGAAAAACAGAGCCACGGTCAGTAAAGATTCTTGCTGACCAAAAAAACAACAACAAAAAAACATGAATTGTGTCATTCTTAAGAAAAACATCCATGGTAACAACAAACACACATCGGAAGAGGGTGATTTTTGTAGTGATCATCAGCTCCATACTGATAACCTTGTACATACAAACATCTAATTAGTGTGCAGTTTGAATAACTTGGAAATAGCTTCAGTTCCTGGTAGTTCTTCCCTCCTGTATGGGAAGTGATGCATGTTGCATTTAGAATAAACAGAAGATCCACCTTATTGGTTGAAGAAACAGAGACAGAAACTCAAACTGCATCAGCAAAAATAGGTTATATCAGGGCTTTAAATAGCCATTGTGTTTTTCATAGATCAGTCAGTTGCCTTGCCTAAGAAACGTCCAAATTGACTTCTGTGGACAGCAAATGTTTTGTGTTTCTACCTACGGAATAACTTAACTATCTAATCAGTTATTCAAATTATAATAGATTATTTTCTGTTGATCGACTGTGTAATTGACAAACCATTCCATCATTATTTACAGTACGGTCCACAATGACAGTTGTCTGATAGTTGTTTAAAAGAAAACTGAAGAAAATAAAAATGCGTGTATTTTTTTTATTGTTTCGTTAACTGATGTGCTTTGATTGTCCAGCCGTCTCACTATGCCAGCTCAGCATCACTGTATCAAGCAGAGGCGGGAACCCCCGCTCCAGCCGTCGCATCACATCCAGGGGTCACCAGCAAGGTGTCAGCCTGGCTGCAGCAGACCCATGACATTGATGCAACCTCCAACGGTGAGAACCACCTGTAATCTGTGAAAGACGGTTTACAATCTTATTTAATCATATTCATAATACATACACATTGAGAAATAAAAATGGGATGACTTGATCTTTGACTCTCTTTATTTGAATACACTTTTTGTGTGTGTGACTCTTTTGTCTGTCAGATCTGGCTCGCTGTCAGGCAGAGCTGACAGAACTGGCCCAGCTCATCCAGCGACTCCATTGGCTTGAGGGAGGCCTGCCAGTCACAAACACTGATCTAGAGATGCGAATCAGCATGCAGGTCAGTTTTTTGGTAACAACTGAGTTTTTTAAAAAAAGTCTTTACTTTGTATCTAAAAGTGTAATTGCTGCATTGCACAAGATAGCATTTTACTGGAAAAATAACAGTGGGGTGAGGATTTATGTTGAGGCTTTTATGAATCAACTGACGAAAGAAGGAAGCTTTAACCTTGTTTTCTGTTTCAGAATCTCTCCCTGGAGAAACCTAAGAGGAAGACCGGGAAAGGAGTTGGTCACTCCAGGACCATGTCCCGTGTTGAAGCCATGGGGGGAATAGTAAGACTGACTTTAATACTCTCATACTTGATCATCATTCTGCAACCCACAGAGAATCTATATTGTAGTTTTAACCTCTTCATCTTAACTTTGTTGTGTAAATTAGTTCTGTGAATTCTAATCACATGGGCCTTGAATTTCGTAACACAATGTCTGCTGTCAGTATGTAACTGAAGGGTTGAAAATAGTCCATTCATGAAGTTCATTCCTATGGAGAAGATGAAAGTAAATGAAAAAAGTTCCTCCTCTCTCTCTTGTCCTCTCTAGTTCACTTCCAGCCACCTGAGTACCAACTGCGGTTCTGTTCAGTCCATCCCGGAATACGTTTACTCTCAGCTGTCCAACCCTCAGGTCTCCTCACCTGAGGCCAAGAAGCTCCACCAGGACATCTGCACTGTTTCCCAAAGGGGTACGGCCCTCTCATCTAAAAACTGATTTCTCTGTATAGGTTTACATAGGAATTTGGTTTTAATGAGAAATGTCTATTTTAGACAGGACAAAAAAATTCTGTTAAATAATTGATTTAATCAATCAGCAAACTTAATCAGTGACAATTTTGATAGTCAAACATAGTAAAGTCAAGTTTATTCATATAGCACCATTCCAAACCACATGTCACAAACCACTTTACAATACAAGGTAAAAGAAAGACAAAGCAATATGCTATATGAAAAGACTTATCTTTATTTAATTAAAGTAGAGAAAGAAATTGAGTCCACAGATCCAATGGGAGACAGTTCCAAAGTTTGAAGCCACAACTTCAAAAGCACAGTCTTTAGTTTTGAGTTCGAAGAGAGAAACAACCAACAAACCCTGATCAGAGGACCTCAGAGACCTACTGGTGACATAAAGCTGCAGTGGATCAAAAATATGTAGGGCTGCCCCCGACCAAAGATTATCCTAGTTGCCTAATAGTCATTAGCAGCAGACCAGGTCACTGACTGAGTGAAGTTACGCCATTGGTCCACTTAAAGCGGCCGAGCAAATGCGTAACTTCATTGGTGTCACCACGTGTCGCCACTTCCTGTATCCGTCTTTTCAAATTAAATGCCTGCTAGTGTTTCATACATGGTCCAGCCTTACTAGGTTTTGACATAATTTTGGCAAGGTGCAGCTCCCGAATGGAGTTTCGGGTTGTTGTTTTTTTTTCCTAAAACTCTTTTCATAGACTAATCAACTATTAGGGGGCAGCCCTAAAAATATGTTTAGTTTGGCAATTTCACAATGTCACTTTTGTGGACATTTTTTAAAGCCATTATTAAATTACTTTGATCATAGTTAAAAAATACTTACAACGTAATAGCTACTACTCTGCAACATTTTTGTTCTCCTAATCTTTATTACAAGTGGCGTCATACTGTATGTGCATTAAGTGAAATCTGTCTTTGTAATTCATAAAGCCTCTGTATGTTATGTTGCAGTTCATGTTTCTCTCAAGTCCATTCATGAGGTTTTGACCTTGGAGAGAGAGAGACTTAGGCAGGCCTGGACTGGCCCAGACCTGAGGCAGAACACCTCACATCAGCTCGCTACACTGTGCAGCACACTGTCTGAGGTAACACACACGCCCTCACACACCCTAATCCATACACACATGCACAACTCAAACTTCTTGAAACTGTAAACAGCTGTAAACAAAAGCTGCAGACGATAACAAAGACTGACATGGATTTTGTAGTGTCTGTTTTTTCCCTCTCCACTCTTTACTTTCCTCCCGGAGTTCCAGAGTTAAAACACTGATTATTGGCACAAAATATTAGTATAGACTTGCAAAACAATGGAGACCAAGCCCTTGCTGTCTTTTGAAGTGCTGTGTGAAACTGTTGAGCAGGTTTGGGCTGTTTCTAGGCAAGACAGGCACAAGTTATCACAGGCGCAGCCCATTTCTGCAGCAGCCTGACGAAACACACCTCAAGTCTTTCTCTCCCCCTTTCTCACCACACAAATACAATGATTGTTGTTACACACTGAAACTAAGCAGTCATGCCAATCGAGGGATTTGTTAATTCCTCCTGTCAAACTGACGGCTTTCTGTAACCCTTCTTGTTTGGTGTTGCGTGAGGTTTCTTCTGAGCTGCCTGCTTGTTTTCTGTCCATGCTGCATGAAGCTGTCTTTTAACCATCATCAGTTGATGTGACTCCGGGGTTTATTTTGTTGGTGGTCACCATGCATTCTCACTGTGAGCAACACACTCAACTGTTAACAAGTCAGTTCATTCCCCCTCTAGTCTCTGTATTGAGAGGCCAGCAGCAATAAATAACTATTGCACTTACTGTGTTGTTTTGTTGATTTTAAAGGGGCACTCCACCGATTTTTACACATCAAGATCAGTTCACTCATCACGGGGAGTACTACTCAGCCTGTGAAAACAGTTGACAGTTTTCTCAGCAAAAAATTAATAGAAAGCCTGCACTACAGACACAGGTGTTTATCAGGCTGGGAGGGTTTAATGAAAGACACTAATGCGCTGAATTATGGGAATTGTAGGAACCAGTTCTTTTGGAGCTTGACTCACACAGTGGAGTAAAATTCAGGATTTATTGGTCCCTGCTCCTCCATTACTCCTCATAAAAACCTAATAAACACTTGGTGGAAAACTTAAATAATCTACTAAAATATTTGAAAAGGCAGTACTAGTGCAGCAGAAAGACCTGATTGAGCTATTAAAAAAACACCAAAACTGTAGACCACCATATAGATGAAGGTTGGTCTTCCCCGCTCACAGGAGAGTAGAGCTGTGAGAATGCTCTGAGAGTCTGCATGATGGTTCTGATCATTTATTTTTGATCTTCTGTGTTTCTTCTTCATGTGTCTTGCATGGCTGGTCTGCGCATGTGTGTGTGTGTATCTGTGCATATGTGCATTCAGCTTGACATACAGTCTCATCTGACCAAAGTCCACTCGCTTTCCCTGTCCTCTGACTCTACTGAGGAATCATTCTGCACTGTCCGTGTGGACCAGGTGTGTACTCACTCTGCATTGTGCGTTTGTGTGTGAAAGACAGTTTCTCTTTGCATACAGTACCAGTCAAAGGTTTGGGCATACCTTCCCATTCCCTTGAATGAGGAAGTGTGTACAAATTTCTGACTGGTACTGTACATCTTTTATTTATCTCACTGTCAGCCATTTGCATTCATTTTAATTTGCATATGACATTTGTCTAAAAATCGCACAGAAAATCATGATTCTCCCAGAAGCTATGACAGCAGAGCACATCTTGGACAGAGTGATTCTTTCCTCCTGATGCAGTCGGTTCAGGGTACAAAATTAACTCTTTTGTCCACCAGCCAAATGGCTAGTGAATGTTGAAGTTTTACAAGCCAGTAGATTTCCTTTGTTTTTTTGGCCGGTGAGTGAAGCAAATATACCAGCTATTTGCATATTTTACCAGCATTTGGCTGGTGCCTGGTGCTATTTTTTGCCCTGAATCTGTTACAAGCAAAAACAAATGAATGACAGTGTAATTTGGTTGGTGTGGTTGAGGTTAGCTACTTGAATGGGTTTTGGACAGTTCCACATAAGAGCCTGACAGAATAATGCGTGTGGGTGGCATCAGTGGGACAGAACCTCCAGCTCTGATTGTGTGTGCGCGTGTGTTTGTCTTGCATGTGTCTCATTTGTTTCCCTGTTACTCCACATGCCTGTTAACTATTTTTTTTCATTTGAAAGATAATACTGCGTCGTTTGAACCACAAATCCTTTTCTCCTCTTTGCTCCTGTCCTCTCCGCTCCCTCACAGAGGACACCATCTAGTCGTCGTAGTCATAGTCACCGTCCACCTTCAGTGGCCGATTCCATGGCAGAGTATTTTGATGCAAATGAGGTGATCGTGTGCGACAGCTCATCTGAGGCCGAAGCGTCAGATGAGTCAGGGCTGAGTGACATCACCACCACAAGCACCTCAGAGCCTGAAGAGGGACATGGTAAGTGTCCACCTACCTTTCCTCTCACCAGTGAATGATCAGTCCAACATGTTCTGACCAACAAAACTGAAGATAAACCTTTGAAGAGAGAGTGATTGACTGACTTTCTCTTCTCTCCTCCTCAGCCACTGCTACCCTCAACTACCGAGCCAGTCTGAACAACGCTCCTGACAAACCCAGCCCAGTGCCCACTGATACAGGTAACACCACCACTAGTGTTGTCTAATTTATATTGTAAATGAGTGGAGTGTTGTGTAACTGGTCTCAGCATTTCAGTAATAATTTGACTAGATAGAGAGCAGGATTCACAAAACTTTACAAAACTAAATTGATACTTGCTGCTTTCCCTTATTTATAGCTTTGTAGACTTTTAGTCTTGATTCATGTGATGCATGACGTGTCCGTTTCATCATCTCCTCCTTTTAGATGCTTCTCCCTCTAAATCATGACTGTCATAAGTTATATAATTATAAAAATATAATAGAAGTTTAATAATATGCCTTAATGATGACAAAGCTTGCAGGTTATGTAAGAACAGCAAGAGAAGGGACATTTGTTCCTCAGTTTGTTCATCAAACATCGCCTCTCCTCAGGCTTTGTGCTGTTTTATTAGTCGGGGAGCCAAAGTCCCTTGTAGATCTAAACTCTATGAATAATGTGGTCACCTATTTAAAAAGCAGCTCAAGAAAGAGACCTGTTTAGTCTTACCTTTGTTTATTTTTCCATGCTTCTGTTGTGCCTATATATTTGATGTCATGCTATTCTACTACATACTACATACTCTTCTTATGACACATTTGGCACTTGTATTTTACTTTGTACTGATTTGTGTTGCTGTGATCCAGGTCGTCGCACCGTCCTCCCTGCCACCGGAGCAGACAACAGCCACATTGGCATCATGACCATCCTGTATAACAACATAGGCAAGGACCTGTCCAGAGTCTCCATGCCTATCGCTCTCAATGAGCCACTATCTTTGCTGCAGAGAGTCAGTGAAGAGCTGGAGTACTCCGAGCTGCTGGACATAGCCAACCAAATTGACGATCCATATGAGAGAATGGTGCGTTTGGCTTTGAACATCATAAATTGTCTATGAAATTAAACAACTGATGAGGTCAGGGGGGAGTTTTCTCTACTTGCAATTTAAACAAATGTGTATGTTCCCAGGTTTATATGGCAGTGTTTTCCATCTCCGGATATGCCTGGGCATCCTGGAGGTATCGCTACAAACCTTTCAACCCTGTTCTGGGAGAAACATATGAGAGTGACAGAGAAGACAGAGGCTTCCGCTACGTCAGTGAGCAGGTAACCAGCTTAGTTTAATGGGAAAGAAAGAGAAGGAAACAGACATACTAACTAAACCTGGCTTTAGTACACGCTGTAACGCTGTGTTTGATGTTGTGTTTTCAGGTCAGCCATCACCCTCCCATCTCAGCCTGCCACGCAGAGTCAGAAAACTTCACTTTCTGGCAAGGTAGTAGCAGTGTGTGAGTGATCAGTGCTGGATCCACTTTTATGAGTGGAGTAAAATATAACACTTTGTTTCTCTGTCTGTCTGCTCTCAGATCAGAGATGGAAGTACAAGTTTTGGGGGAAGTCAGTGGAGATCATCTCTAGCGGACAGGTCAACGTTACCCTGCCCAAGTGAGCCACTGCCTCTTTTAACAACACCAGTCACACAGTACAGCAGATTAAGTTAAAATGCAAAAGTCATAAACTAATAATTTCTAGTTTCAAGTAGTACAGCTGATAGCATCTGCTCATGCAGTAATGTTAACAAGTCTATTATACCATGACCTGTTAACGGTGTACTTTAGCAAGCATATGATACAGTCAACAAATCGTGTAAGAAAATTCCCTAAACCCCTCCTCTTTACAGCAATTGTGCAATTGTAGCTTGGCACTTAGCACAATATCATGTATGTAGTAATCATGTGCTTATTTAAGACCCCTTTTTATTGGATCCTCATTTTAAAACAAGTCAGCAGAAAACAATAGAAAAGTCAACTAGAGACAGTTTTCAACTCAGGAAAAAGAACATTAGCTTAGATGGCTACCTGGCAGCTGATATAATCTGCCAGTGACAGTTGTTATTCAGCCGTTGTCAGCAAGAAATGAGAAGTTGCTTTTGTCAACCTCTGTCTGAAATCCAGAACCCATTGCTTCAAAAATTACAAAGAATTTCACTGTTATTATTGTAAACAGTGTTTGTGTGGTATGAGAATGGAAAGCTTGACAGGTAGCAACAATAGCAGTGGTGAACCGTCAATTGTTGACTGTATTCCACTCAAGTGTTGAATATAATTGCATTGTGTGTGTTTAGGTACGGTGATCACTATGAATGGAACAAGGCAGTGACGTGTATCCATAACGTGCTGAGTCAGCAGCGCTGGTTGGAGCACTATGGTGAGGTGGTCATCAGAAACACAGAGAGTGACATCTGCACCTGCAAGATCACCTTCGTCAAGGTCAGGACACACACACACACTGCTGTTGTCCTGTTTTAGACAGCGCCTCTAATGTTTGCATGTGTTACTGCTAGTTCAGTTTGAAGTTAGAATAACACACATAGACTTCTCTTGTCCTCTTCCTGTTTAAACACCCTGATTCCTTCATATTCCAGTCTCGGTATTGGAGCTCAGATAACAGTAAGAATGAGGTCCAGGGTGTGGTTCTGGACCGGGCTGGAGAGGTGGTCCATCGTTTTGGAGGGCTCTGGCATGAGGGCATCTTCTGTGACACACTGTCTACCCCAAAGTGTATCTGGAAGCCCAGTAAGTAACTTCCATTCTAGTCAGAATGCAGGAAAAGTCCTTAAAACCCCTGACTAATTCAGATTCAGACTTCATCTGTAGTGTCTCATTGCAGTTCAGTATTAACCTTTCAACTTGAGTCACCGACTTGACTGACTGTAGTTTGGTCATTGGTCGAAAATCTTAACAAAATATTTAAACTGTGGCATTCCTATATTGACAATTCCACCTATTAGTAAGTCTCAAATCAGAAAAAGGATTCATGATTTCATCAAACCAAGTCAAACTTAAGTTCTACAGGCCTGTCTGCTAAACACAAAGATTTAGATGTCTTGAGGCCAAACTGAGTTTTGTTTATATCACCCAGCCCATGTCAGCTTCATTAGGCAGCAGGTGGTGAGCTGATCAAAGTCTTATAAGATATAGGTATGGAAGGGGGTGACAAATATAGTTCAATTACAAAAACAACAAATGGATGGCAATACTGCAGTTCTTCACTTAGGATTTTTCGAGTTCACATTGTCCATTGTTCCAAGCCTTTACATGTATGATGTCATTTCCTTTTTTTTTTTTTTTAGACGTGCAGCCTGATGACTACCACCAGTTCTATGGCTTTTCATGTTACGCCAGAGAACTAAATGAACTGACGCATGACCTGAAGGCCGTCCTTCCACCTACAGACACGCGCTTCAGACCAGACCAGAGGTACAAACAGGATTTCTATTTATTTCAACTGAAACATTTGTTCAATTTTCTTTTTTTATCCCAGTTATTGTACCTTCCATCTTCCATGATGACCAGCTGTTTAATTCCCGTGACTCCATTCTCCATTAGGCTCCTAGAGGAGGGGAAGTTAGCAGAGGCAGAGAAAAAGAAGGAAGAGGTGGAGGAGAAGCAGAGGGAGAGGAGGAAGGAGATGGCCAAGAGAGAAGAGGAGCACATCCCCAGGTTCTTCAGGTAAGGAGCTCTTCTTTTGAACATTTGGAAGCAATATAATATATAATTTATATAATTTATATTTATACATAAGAAACAAACAAAACATTGTCTCACTTTTTTATCAACAATATTTTAAAGGGGTACTCCAGTAATTTAGGTGTTGTGAGTCTCCTAACCTTATGGACATACAATGGACAGGTTTTTAAAATTGGTCAAAATGCTGTACAGCAGAGGCAGATATATCCTAACTTTTTAGTATTTTTTATGATTTTAAGTTCAAAAAGGCTGATCCTACATGTCCCATCATGCAACCAAAAGCATCTCTTCATAAGACCCTCACTGCCTGATAAATACAAACTGGGGCATGGAGTTTGACAGACATGGCTAACACAGGCTTTCTGTCATACATTTGTAATCTCCAAACTGATGACATCATCACGGTTATCTTTTTTCAGCCTTGACTAAGTTATGACAAGTAAACTGAATGTAATTTATGATCTTTACTGCTGGTAAAGTTTGACTTTTATCTGATAAGTTGACCAAACATGTCTTTTCTTTTTTCAGTCTCCATTCTTAAAGTGTTTGAGGGGATTTTTATTTATTTATTTATTTTGCAGTTTAGGTCAACAAACATTGTAAATTAATCAGTGAGTCTGATTATGGCAAATTTGAAAACATAAACTTAACTGAAATAATGAATCCTAAATTGAATTAAAAACCTAACATTACAAATTGTCAGCAAATTTTTAATTGTTAAAATGTTAAGAGTAGTTGAACATTTTGGGAAATACCATACAGACAGGAGTGGTATCAATCTTCTCATTTAACTCTTGGAAAGAAAATAAATAATTCAAAGTATGTAGTTGGAGCCAGCAGTTGGTAGGCTTAGCTTAGCATAGCATAGCATAGCATAGCATAAAGACCAGAAACAATTGGAAACCGCTAGCCAGGCTCTGTCTAAAAGTGACAAAATCCACTTTCACCAAGTGACACCGCATAGATATGAATGGTATCGGTCTCGATATCTCTTGGCAGAAATCTAAGAAATCTAAAAAGCATATTTCCCAAAATGTAGAACTATTCCTTTAAATGTTTAATGTTGTTAAAAGAAAAAAAATCCAAGGTGATTGCTAGAAAGCAACAGTTTTTTGTTTGTTTTTTTTCGTTCTCAGGAAAGCTCTGGATGAGGCCGGCCGAGAAGTGTGGCTGTACAACGGAACCTACTGGCAGCTCCGCAAAGAACCAGGCTTTGCCAAAACTGAAAACCTGGACCTGTGGTAGAACACTGCACCTAGCTTAATGCTGTGCCTGAATGAAACTAGACAGGAGTTAAACACACGGTGATGAGAGGAACTATGCAGCCCTCTGTTAGTAAAGATCATTAATTGTACCCTTGATGAATGCTGCAAACATGTGTTAGTGCAATAAAGCACACATGAATATACTCTAGTGACTCATCAACAAAGATCCAGAGGTCTGAGGAGAGAGGCATTTGAAAGCATACATGAACCTCTCACTGTGTTATTTTTGTACCATGTAGAGGTGAATTGCCACTATGGAACCAATGAAGACTGATTTAGACAAAGCCGGATGTCTTTCCAGCCTTTTGCCTACCCCTTACCATAAAACTTAAATATAATCATTCATGATTCAAACGAAAATCTTAACTTGAAAATTCAGTTTTTTAACCCTTTATCACTGCCCCTTAGAAAATTGTGAGTGAAAATCAGCAGGTTTTTGTTAGGATTTAGGCCTCTTTTTATGTAAAGTGTCTTATATCATATTTGTGGGATGAATGTCAGATTATATGTTATACTTTTGTGACTTTTAAGATGTCTATATAAATATTTTTAGTCAATCTCATTTTTATGACAGTGATAAATTCAGAACTAAATGTCAAATGCCTCCTGCAGAGAAATCCAGAACACTTGGAGTAATTCTGAAGCGCGCTGGGGGCTTGTGGGGTGTTTTTACAGGTGAACTGGTGCTGTCCTGCTCTCTTTCTCAGTGGGTCCTACTGTATAAACTTTATTTGTAAAGTTGGTGCGAATTTATTTTCTGATGTTTAATAGTGGCACATTGGTGACACATTGGATGAATCTTGCACTACTCCTGTTAGCCTAGCCTTCTTCCTCTCACCTGTATGAGTTGTTGATGTTCAAAATGAGTTGAAAGATGAGGATTGCGTCTCTTGGATCTTTATGCTCTCAGTTGATGCAATGAAGTATTTTTTATTGATGTTTCAACAATAGATTTTAATAAGGAAAAGAGACTACTGTTAAAAGCCTGTCATGTTTTTTTCTTAATGGTTTTGTTTCAAATAAAAGGTTTAGTAATCGACTCTGTGTTTTGCATCTTAAACTTTTGTTCACTCAATTTGGTAATCTTATCTCAAGCTCCACTTGCTAACTTCTTTGGGAATTTTCTACTGTATCTCAAGGCCTTCATCAGTGAAGGAGGTTCACTGGTTTGTCATTCACACTTGTTCATTCAGTTTAGAGTTGGAATTCAGAAAATAATCCCTGTAATGATAGATTTGTCTGTACCACTTTCTAATTGGCACTATAAAATGTTTATAAGTTATAACTTAAAGCTTTATAAATCAGTTATAAACTATTGTAAAGAACAGCAATGGTCAGGCAACATCACATCTTAAAGAGCTCATAGTACCCTATTACCCCACTAGAACACTACGCTCCCAGAATGCAGGCTTACTTGTGGTTCCTAGTCTCCAAAAGTAGAATGGGAGGCAGAGCCTTCAGCTATCAGGCTCCTCTCCTATAAAACCATCTTCTGGGGGGCAGACACCCTCTCTACATTTAAGAGTAGGCTTAAAACTTTGCTTTTTGATAAAGCTTATAGTTAGGGCTGGCCAGGCTTGCCTTGGACCAGCCCTTAGTTGTGCTGCTATAGGCCTAGACTGCCGGGGGACTTTGAATGATGCACTGAGCAACTCTCTCCTCCTCCTCCTCTCCATCTGTGCACATTCATGTCCCATTAATGCATATTACTAACTTGGTTTCTTCCGCATAGTTTTGTGCTTTCTCGTCTCACATGATGGCCACCCACCTAGAGCCTAGTTCTGCTTGAGGTTTCTTCCTGTTAAAGGGGAGTTTTTCATTGCTGCTGTCGCCAAGTTCTTGCTGAGGGGGCATATATATTAATCATCATATTCTGTATATTGTATGGAATTGTTTACAGCAAATATTTCTTCATTTCAAAATAACCCTGGTTATCCCAAAAAAGGAAATGTGCCATACAAACACAAATCCAAAAAGACAGATAAATGCAAATAGCACAAAGCACAGTTTTTGGCCTGGGACTGCAGTTTTCTTTATAAACCAATTTTCCTCATGAAAGTGAGTTTTGAGGTTTGGGGGAGTTCTAGTACATATGTGAAAAAAGTAGTATAAAGTGTTTTGTCTTGACCAGATGGAGCTGTGTAAAATCCCATAAACTGCCTCAAGTGTCACTTAAGTCAGTGTCAGTTGGGGCTGAAAACTACAAGTTAGAAAAGTAAAAAAATCTGATGGTGTGGAGTTAGAAAGAAGTGAAGTTACCAGATCTCTGTAGCCCGCTGGTCATCTCTGCTGGAGACTAGCAGTTCCAGCGACATTACACACTCCACACCCCAATCTCCAACCGAACTTTTGTATTGTGGGTAATGGAGGCGCCAGGTTTTGACAGATGATTTCTCTGGTTCTGTTGCATTGATTTTTTTTTTTTTTAAAACTGTCCATCATGAGTCTGACAATGTTATAGGAGTGAAATGATATATCTGTCACTAATAAAGGGATGATGTTTACACTTGTAAATGTTAAGTCTTCCTGATGAACTACAGAGCTGAAAAGACAAAGCAAGTGACATGCTGGAGGAGGATAAACATCAGCCAAAGTGAATTTTCAAGTGGCAACCAAAAGGTGTTTTCATCATTAATAAATGATTAACTATTAATAAAGTAATTAGTTACAGCTAATAAACCCTTTATAAAGGCTGCCTTTTGTCTGAAGTTTTAACCTGAGCAGCCAGAAAAAATCTGAATCTCTTGGGGTGTTTCACACACTGCTTGCACTGTTAGACCGCATCAGTCTGTGACATTCAGCATGGAACACAAGTTAGTTTGGATTTTATATGACTATTTTATTTATTCATTCTTTTTCTGGATCATTTACAAGCAGAAACCCCGTCCACAGCTCTAACATTTATTATATGAAAAGCATTCACTCTGCTCTCCTGCTGATGTTGGTGCTGTAAACAGTGAAGTAACAGTGAGGTATTCATGACAACAGTGAGGGGAACGGACAAAGAGCGCCCCCTGCTGGCTGCATTCAAATCCTCATTTAACAAAGCTAAAAGAATCAAGTGCATTATCATTTTGACAGCGTAAATAATTCTCATCGAAGCTTATAAACAACGACAATCTACAATAAAGTTAACTGCAAAAAATATTGTAAAAACTCAATTTTTGTTTCACAATACACTTAAAAAGTAAAATAGTTGTGATACAGTGATGGAATTCCTGTTGTATTTAATTCACTGAAATCTCTTCTGGAGCCTTGAGCGCAACCAGCACCACCGACATAGAACAGCTTCCCCTCCCAACACCTGAAAACTACCCCAAGGGCTCTCATCTGCAGCCATGTTCGATTTGTACTCCTGCTCTGATATACTTCTGAGTCTACAAGTCTGGACACATGTAATGTGTGCACTAGGTAGCATCTATAAACCAGTATGAACAGGTAAAAAAATATTTTCAAAAATGTAAACCTCCTTGGATTTTACAGGTTTCTGTTCCTGATGTGCTTCTTTACTTCTCACACATTTTGATTTTGTCAATGTGAGACTTGCCTCTGGTAGCACAATACATGAATGTCACATGTAACTGGGTTGGCAGACATCTACCTGGGTCAAAGTGTGTAATGTAGCAGACTTGCAGATGCAAAAGCATGTTCCAGATTTTAGGCTCCATCCACACTGCAGACTTTCTCGACTGTCTCTAAATAGAGACAAAGTGAAACTGGGTTCTGTTCCAGATGTATGTAAACCCAATTAAAAATCATATTGATACTCATAATAACACAAATAACTAAAATCCAGCCTTGGAACATAGTCTTACTCAACATTATGTCATGTGGTTCACTCCATATGTCTGGATAAGGATGGTAGATTAAGTAAATGATCTAATATTGTTTATTTAATATTCATGTCTTCAGTAGCCAAACAAAGACCAATAATCTCTATACATGATCTATGAACATGGCAACAATGCTAAAAGCGACAATAAAATGATTACTCAAACGGTCACAGTTTACAGACCCACTTTCTGCCTCAACTTTGACCAACTGTGCTTACCGTGTGCTATTTTCCTGTGCAATGAGGGATTATTGAGCAAATTATGGGTGTGCTCACTTTAGGTTTTCATGTCAACAACTCTTGCAACTCATTAAGATCTCAGCAATTACGTTGGTGTTATTTTAATCGATACAACTGACCACTGAAACAAAAGCCAAGTTGTGATAAACTGTAGCTCTCCTTTTCAACTGAATCTGAATCTATGTCAGCCACAGTGTGAATGGAGCTTTAGTTCAAGCAGCCAGAGCAACAGAGCTAACTGCCAACTCTTAAACATAAATGGTTGTGTTTATCAGAAAATTTTATTTTCTAAGAGGTTTTCCAGAGAGGTTCAAGTGACAAAGATTTAAACAAAAAGTAAAAAGTATCCTGAAATTATTTCTCATTTCATAGCCCTAACCTAGTATGTGTACTGTATGTACAATATAGCAGTTTAGTTAGAGTAATGTGTACATACATGTTACTATGTACACTAATGCATCTGCACTTAAATCAATGTGTCAAGTCCATATTTTCAGTTTGGGACATGCATGTGTGATCCCACAAACTGTGTTACTGAACACTTTCAATGAAAAGTATGCCTGTATGTGTTCTCATGAATATGCTGATCTATGCTAAACACACTTAGAGAAAATCCAGTGTTTGCTGGGCACACTTTTCATGCAGGCCATGAGAACTGCGTCACATCCAACTGTGTTTGTCTGTGCAGATGTTGTATCGTATTGCAGATGTTGATTTTTTTTTTTTTTTTAAATGTGTTATGATGAAATTAATTTCCATTCATCTCAATTGTATTGGAGAGGATGCAAAATTCAGATATGACAGAACTCAAAACAAATTAAAGCAAATTGAACATGAAAGTTCCTTCTTGACCTCAGAAATAGTTGTTTGTCAATCCCAACTGAACATCCGCTTACTAGCTTTTTCCTGGAGCTAACAACTGGAACTAAACCAAAATTATCTGCATGGTTAGTGTCAGAATATGTTTATACATAATTTGGGTGAACTGACCCTTTAAGTCCCCTGTAAGGTTTCCTGCAGGTTCAGATCCCGACTGTGAAATGATTTCACTTTTTGTGTATGGATAGCAGTTTGCTGTTAGTTTGACCCGCGTGTGTCATAGTGCCAAATAGCTGATGCTAAGCTAACTGGTACCTTACCTGCACAGATTACTAATATGTATGTGCACTCACAACATTACGGACACACATCTTACATCTTAAAATGCTAGATTGATTTGGACTTTCTGTTGGTTTTATGATCCCAAGAAGAAGAACTCGGTGAATCCGTGAGAATTTAACAGGCAGTGTGTGTCCACCCAGAGCCGAGTGTTCTGGTGAAATGTCACTGAGCAAGGCAGTGAACCCTCGACCTGCTGCTCATCACACCGTAAATCCACCTGAACATGAGTGACTTGCAGCCAAATGTGTAAGATCTCTGCTGTCCCAGGAATGACTCACTGTGTAGTTCTTATTCAGATGATTTTTGTTTCTGTAACATCAGATTCTCTCATTTTTTGCTTCATTAGTTTGGCTTTCATCCTTGAAACACTAAAACAGCTATGAGTCAGAAAATCATTTTCAGTCTCTTTAAATTTCAGTCCATAGTTTCTGTAGATGAGTCTATTCAGTGCAGTAGTCCAGATGCAATGGAAGTGATAAGTGAAGACATGTTGACAGGTTTCTCTGGTGTCACTGCAGGTGGCTCATCTTCACCTTTTATTGTTTTTTCAGTATGATGGGGAACTCTGTGGAGCTGCGTTTAACCCAAAGCAAAGTATATAAACCCATAAGTGTGGATTATTGCAAGTGTAAAAATGAAATGTGAAACAAGTTAGTAAAACATGTTTTGCTTATGCCTAATAGTGTCATTCATTACACATTTCATATGGATCCATACAAGTTAGATGATCATAGTCATAGAGTATGTTAGAATTATGAGAAATATTCTTATTATGAGATACTAAGACAATTATGAGATACATTATAACTTATAGGTGTAAGTTATTATTATGAGATACTACATATTGATTATTCATTGTTTGTCCAGAATTATTTATTATTATTCTATTATTGTTTTTCATAACTTATGAGATAATATTTCATAAATGGCATGTCATAGATTAAAAAAGCATAAAGTTTCTCATTATTATGTGATAAAATCTGTAGTTGTAATATACATATATTTATATAAAAGGGAAGTTATAATTATTAAGGAGCAAATAATAAAACAATCTGGACTAATATAAATTAGGAAAAATTCTTTAATAATATTGGTTTATTATAATATACTATATCATAATTATGAGATATTATCATATATTTAGAGGTACTAAGTCATAATTATGAGATACATCATAAACTATGAGATCTTCAGTCTTAACATTTCTCACAATTAGAGATACTATCACACAATAATAGGAAAAAACAAGAAAAAAATCAGACTAATAATCAAAAATGATGGGACACTCATAATTCTGAGGAACTTTGCCATAATTATGAGATGTTAAGTCATAATTCTGAGATGATGAGTAAAAGGTTTTGGTTTAACCAAGGCACTTTCATTACCACACCAGGAGATGGCAGTAGGTGCTTTTTTTTAAATCACATTGGTACCTTTGGAGCATTTCACACTTCAGAGTTTACATACAGTTTGCTTTGGAACTTCAGTTGCCAGTAGATTGGCCCCATTTACTGTCATCACTTGTTTGCTGTGTCCTTAAAGCAATTCCATGGTTTGTTCCCTCCGCCTGTTTCTCATTCTTGGAAAGACTTCTAGACTACATATTTTGTACTTATTCACTAAAATTATTTGTGCAGACGATTTTTGACGTCTAAATTATTTGACCAGCATTCATTGCAGGTTCAGAAATCTTGATCCTCCACAAAAACATGATAGCAGTGACATCCAGGTGGTTTGAGGCACACAGGGGACATGAAAACAACAGGTGCCTCTGACACTGCATGTGTCGGATGTTTCCGGTACGTCCTCTGTCTCCAGTGCTTGTCTCACACCAGTATATACAGTATATTACGTTACCAGTGGAGCTTCAGTGTACCTGAGTGATACAGCGCTATTGTCTTTTCTACATCTGCTAGTTCTGCAGCACTCAGGTCTATATACAAATGGTCGTTAGTCGAGTTGGGTCGTGAAAAGAGAAAACAGCATTTGATAAAAGCCACTCTTATTGAATTGTTGATATGGTGCTTTGTGAGAGATATTATGCGATGTATGCATGTCCTTGATGAACAAAAGTGATTTGGAAAGATTTACAACCTAGAAATTAAATGATGAACGCTTGAGCCTGAAGAGTAGAAAAACAGAGGTGTACTGTAACTGGAAGGTTGCTGGTTTCCACAGTCTGTATAGAAGGGCATAAGGAAGTGCCTCTTGACCAAGGCATGTAACCCCTGTACCAGAGGACTGCAGTTGTACTGGACATGTTCCATAGGCAGCACTGAAAGGAGCATGCAGGCTCATCAAACCACAAAAAACAAGAAAACAATCAAGATGAGTAGAATCCCCACCTCTGGTTGGAATGGGTGTAAAATGCTTGATAGAAAGGTCAGATCTTGCTGTTCTCCAAGTGGGAGTCAATGTGTTTGATGAGGGCGTCGTCAGGGTAACCGGTTGGGAAGGTCAGCTGACACAGAGGACAGCTACGAACAGCACTCTCTTCTGACTCCATCCATAACTACAGACAGATGAAGACAGCTTTCAACTACTGAACCCCAAAGTACAGCAAGAATCTAAACTAAGTTTGTGCCCAGACTACCACAGAGGCTGTGGGTGTGTTTGTGTCTCTCAGAGGTTGTCTGTTCAAATAAAACTGATAAATATAAAGTAAAACAAAACTGATTTTTTCTTAAAGCTGTATTAATCAAGATTTTTATGGCATATGATTTTGTCTAATATAAAAGATGTCACTTGTGGTAACAAATCTGCAGGGAATTCACCAACTCTGCAGTTCTCATCAGCTCTACGGAGCCTCTTAGCCTCTTTTAGCTCATTGTTCTTATTTTACAAAGTGCAAACTTTGCTCTTATAAACCTGGTTTTTCAGTGAAAAAGCCCACTGTACACTATGCCCAGCACCAAACAGCTGACAAAGTAAGCATCTAGCTGGTGAGCATAATGAAGCATTTAATAGCTAAAGATATAAAGATATTGCCCTCATCAGCTGGTGGAGACCAAACCAGAGCTAAAAGGAGAGTTAATATTGGACTTCAGCTGGATTTATAGGGTTATAAAGGGTTACAACATGGCTATGGAACCAATGCTCAAAAATTTACTTTAAAGCATGATACAACATGATTATGTATGATACATCCATCTAGTGTTGCAGCGTTGCTACCAACAGATGAAATTTGGCACTGTAGATGCTACACTGGGACTGCTGTAACTGCTGTTACTGCTGTAATCTGTACCGTCAAATATAAATCCATCTTTATATTCATTAGTAAGTCACCAGAAACAGATCTCCAAATAAATGCTAGTGTTTCTCTGTGTCTGCCTTAACCTGGGCAATTGTTTGCTAACATGTTGTGCATAACAACTTGATAACATGATATGTCAGTGTTGTGTCTATAGCTTGTTCTGCTGCCCCCAGGTGACCAAAAAATGTATTAATGCATTTTTATTTACAAATGATTTGTTTTTCTCTGCCTCATTAAGTTCTAATGCTAGTATGCTGTACACCCTCCTTATCGTGAAATGAGTACCTTTTTGGTCCTGTATTATATAAAACAATGTTTTGTATTTCATCTCCCTTCCCTTTTTTTATAAATCCTCTTTTTGCTGCTGCAATGACCTAGTTTCCCCACAGGGAATGCAAGGAATCTATTAACCACTTTATGTAATCCTCAACACTGTTAACTACTCACATTAATGGAGGGCCATGACTGAGCGTGCTCAGTGTTCATGTAGGGAGGCAGATGGCAGGAGAGGGTGGCAGGGCCCTCTGGGGCCGAGAAAGAGGGATGGTGGGGCTGTTTCCTCGGAGATGGGAAAGAGGGGTGGAGGGGCTGTTCCCTAGGCGACGATGAGCCAATCCCAGTTGCACCAAGTGTCTGAGGTGGGCTGGCAGCCGGTGATAGATATGTACATACATCCTGTAAAAGACATCTTCAAAGTGAATAACACTGCTTTAAAGACACAACAAGAGTCACACACATCACTTTCATTGTCATCACCTCTTCATCATCAGAGGACTGTGGCGGGGTCACTAGTGGGGTAGGCTCAGGGGGGTCATCAAGGCGACAGAAGTGATGCACCTGGATAATAGGAGGGACATGATGATTACTCCGAAAATAATTGATGTTTATGTGATGAAAGAATAGTCTTTGATTGTCTAATCCCCTCCAAAATGTATATCTCTATCAATCAGGAAATATAACATGACTTAGCAGTTAGCAGAAGTGATAGTGGAGTATTTAATTATGAGAAAGTATAGCAATTTTAAAACTTATTAGGTAATTATGGGACAGCTGCTGAAAGTGAACTTTGGTGTCATTCAAACTTCAGTATAGCTCCCTCACTATTTTTACCCTACTTAGAGAAATTTATGGTTGAACTACGTGCTAATTTATGCCAATTTTCAAAACTAGAAATGTCTATCCTGTTTTAAATGCCAACCAAACATTTCACTTGTCGAAAGTATAGGAGATTAGAGTCTACAACCACGCTAACAAACTTAGGCACAGCTAAGCTAAATGCTAACAGCATAGCATGCTCACAATGACAATGCTAACATGCTGCTGTTCAGCAGGTAACATTTGGTCATACATCAAAGTTTTGGACAAGTGAGTTGGGGGATTTTGTTGCGTGTCTGTCCCGCATTTCCTGTCTGTACTCTACTGTCTATGAAATGAAAGAAAAATGCAAAAAAAGTTGAAGGATCATAAGTGTTTTTACAAGTCATCTCTTAGGGAACATCAACGTCTGTACTGAATTTCATTTCAGTACAGACGTTTTACTCTAGACCAAAATGTCAACTGGTGGTGCTTGAGTATAAGTTAGGGGATAATCTAAGTCATTATGATACATCCACTGGGGACCATGCACAAAATTGTAGGCCAATTCATCCAGTAGATGTTGAAATATTTCACCGTGAAATACTTCAGCAAGTGGTCGCTTGACAGTCTGACCCACATTATCTTACATGTACAAACCAATCATTAACACTGAATCTTCAACTGAATGGACTGAACTGAATAACCATTGTCACTAACTGAATCAGTAGCTTTTAGCAGTGGAGCTCCACTTACTAGTGACATAAGTTTTCCTATGATTTGGCTTTGTTATTTCATTATTTTTGTCCATGATATTGTCCTGCCTGTGAGAAAGTATTAATACAGACGAGTGACAAATTAAAGGAAAAATCAGAATGCTTGACCCCTACAGTGAGGGGATCTGGTGGCTCTGTTATGCTGTGGGGGGCATTTTGCTGGCATGGTTTGGGTCCACTTGTCCCCTTAAAGAGAAGGGTCACTGCAAATCAATGCAAAGTTGTTCTTAGTCATCACCTTTATCCTATGATGAATCATTTCTATCCTGATGGGAGTGGTCCCTTCCAGGATGACAATGCCCCAATTCACAGGGCAAAGGGTCACTGAGTGATTTGATGAGTATGAAAATGATGTGAATCATATGCTATGGCCTTCACAGTTACCAGATCTCAACCCAACTAAACACCTACAGGAGATTTTGGACTGACACATTAGACATCGCTCTCTACCACCATCATCAAAACACCAAATGAGGGAATATCTTTTTGAAGAATGGTGTTCATCCCTCCAGTGGAATTCAGAGACTTGTAGAATCAATACCAAGGCACACTGAAGCTGTTGTGGTGGCATATGGTGGCCCAACACCTTACTAAGACATTCTATGTTGGTTTTTCCTTTAACTTGTCACCCGTCGGTATGTATCATCTAATTGACTATGAGAACATAATTCAAATCATTTTCTATGGTTACCTACAATAGAAGCAGCAAGTAACTATGTGGGTGTATAAGCTTGTTAATAAAGGGAATGTTGCTAACTTAATAAAAGCAAGTGAAAGCTCTCAGCACCTCAGCAGCCAGGGGGAAGCCCAGGTCCAGAGCACAATGATGAGGACTGCTGCTCAGACTGCTGCCTCCTCCTCGCTCTCCTCCATTTCCTCCTCTCTCTCCTCCAGCTCCGTGAGCCGATGCTGGTCTGACCAGGCCCACCAAGGAGGTACGGAGCTGGGATTTGGTTTGGCCATAACCCTGCGTCTCCCCCAGGAGGGGCCTGGGCTTGGGGAGGGTGGATACTGGGTCCCTCATCAGGCGAACCGGGGGCCTGTGGATGGCTGACGGGTCAGACACCTGAGGAAAGGAGGAGGAGGTCAAAAGACTTCAAGGACTGTATCTCCAAACTTCTCTATGTAGTAATCCCAAAGTTTCACTGCAAAATGACCCAAAAAAATGATCTCACCTCTGAGTAACTACGGCGACCTTGGAACTTTGCTCGTAGGCGGCTGCTGGTTAGCTGATGGGAGTAAGAGGCGGGGCCATCGCTTGGGGACAGTGGAGGAGAGGGGGTGGGGAGGAGCCTGTCGGGGGAGAGGGAAGGGCGCTGGGGGGAGGTGGGGGAGAGACGCTGAGGAGCCAGGGGAGGACGAGAGACTGGAGAGGGCAGAAAAAGAAGAATCAGCAATTCATGGACTGGAAAAGAGTTGTCCCAATACTCCATGGGACACCTCTTGTAACGTGTAAACATCATCAATTGGGAATTAAGACATTCCTCAGCAAAACATATCAATTACTTATTACTTGGGAACACTGGCCACTTGAATGCACTGCTCAGTCATGTTTCAGTCTGTCTGTGTCTTTCCAATTGACCAATGATTGGGGACTGCTTTCAAGGGAAAGTAGCTCTTAACATCACTTTTCACTGGCATTCTTTTCTACTTCCTCTAAAGTCCCAAAAGGAGTTTCAAAAGCTAGCAAAAATCTAGGGCTCAGCCCACATCTCACTGTCTTTGTTCCTGGTAAACATTACTGATTATTACTGCTTGCAGCACCTTCAAATAATTGTAACAGGCTGATGGAAGACTGTTTTGTTGTGTTCTCTCTGTAAGTTAATAAGCTACACCTTGGAACTCTATGGTAAAACTGTAAGTATAATAAATGGATGTATGTAATAATAGACACATACACTTTGTTAGTGAAGCCCAGGCCATTTTTCTGGATTTTTGAACTGCGAGATTTTCACCATGTTTGAAGGAAAGTCTCTCTAACGTCTAACAACGTCTAACGTCTAACGTCTTATTTTTACTGATACCATAAAGTATAAATCAAAAACCCAGTCAAGTGACCTACCTGGCTCCTGTGAGACATGCCGCAGAAGGTCAACCTGCTTCACAGCCAGGCTGCGAACACGACCCAACTCCTCAGTTAGTTCAGTGTAGGCTAATGCTAGGTTCACCCTGCAACACACAGAGAGAGTGACTGAATAAATAGATATATATACATAAATGACAAGCTGACAAACAATAGACTGGTATCCAAATGTTCTCCTCTTTGGAATAAGACTTACTGTTCGTCCCCGGCTTTCTTTATCCATTCTACATCACAGTGCTCACAGTGTGGGGCCAACTCCTGTGACTGACAGAGAGCTGTGGTTACTTATCACAGACATTTTTATTGATTTGCGTTTCTTCATATGGTCAAGCTTAGATTATCTTTCTGGTACAGAAACTACTGTATTTGAAGGGATTTTATGCGTGCATAACACAGAACAGTTATAAAACCTCTACATGTTTTAGTCCATTGACCATTAATCAACTGATGATCCATCTCCATGACAACTGAGCAACCATTCACTGGTGGAGACCATGAGATGTGATTGAAAGCTCTGGCAAAAGCTAGTAAGTGAATCTTTGGTGAAGTTCATTTTCTGTTAAGCTAAAAACATGGTTTGGAAAATTTTCTAAGATATGTATGATTGTTGGTCAATGGGAAACACGTTAAATTTATAGTCTGGGCCCTAACAGACTTTCCTCAGTATCAGCAGGTTGTAGATTTATCTATAAACAGGAGCTGAAACATTCAAATTAATAAGTCAAAGTACTACTACCAAGTTCAATAATGAAATTTTATGCTCAACAAATATTTTCAGATTGTTAGACATTGATATCCATTAATTTCAGAATTCTCAGTTTGCAGAGTGGTGAAACTTTTGATAAGTAGATTACCACAGTGAACATTAAATTTAATCCAATTTATATGAATCTGTGTCTAAGGAAAATTCACCCAGTTGATTGTGATGGTCTCTGACCACCTGTCTTTTTTTTTTTTAACAGGAAAACATAGTGAAGAGGCTACAGGACATAGCATCCATAGTAACGTGTAAACAGAGAGCTTACAGATTATTGACATAACTTGACAATAACCATATCAATTGAAAGGGTTTGAAAGTTAGACCAAATGAAAGAAGTAGCACACGGTCACAAAAAGTTTATAATACGTGAGTGGTGGCAGATCTCAGGAGTCATGTGATTCACTAATATGAAAAAGGTGAAACTACTACAAGTCAAAATCATCATACATTTTGGGATTTTCAGAGTTATTGATCGTTCATCATACAAAGACTAAACAATTGAAGAAACATGATGTCTGTGGCACCCCTTGGTTTTTGAAGGCGTAAATCTTTAAAAATGGGTCACAAATACAATACATAATCTCAATTTCCTAAAATTTCCCAAAACAACTGGTCACTGTAGTTTTTAGCAAATATTACTCAAACAGGAGGAAATAGTGCATTTGTTGGGGACTATTTTCAAAAGCTGATTAATACACATTTGGTGTTCTAGTGAGTATTGTCAGTTTTGGTCATTTCCTTTTTTTTTTTTTTTTTGAAAATTAGAAAAATATAAAATTTCACCACATGTATCCTTTTAACTACATCACCTTCAACAGTTGTCAGTCCATGATCACAACTGCATTATAATGATGGAACCCTAACTGTGACAAACAACAATGGCAACTGTCACAAACACATTTGCAAAAACTTGAGAGAGACATTATGTGTTAATGAATAGGTTGGTGAAGTTATTTTCCTCTATTCATTTTTCAATTTATTCATTGGCCTAAATTTGCAATATATGCTATTGCTGTCACCTAAATGTGTAGTTAATTCCTAAATTCCAGTCAATTTCATCGTGTTTGTTTATTTAATTCACTGCATTCCCATCATGACTAATTCCTGGTATCATCTTATGCCCCATTCCATTGTTCCCATTACCAGTAAAAAACTGCATTTACAAGGACCACTGATGTGGCTACTTATAATTCTAGTCACACTGAATGTGTGAATGTCTGTCAAATGTGCCAAAATGGCAAGGGTCTGGAGGCCTACCAAACGCAATCATCCAGCCTACCTGTCTCTGTGCTTCCTGTAGCTGGGCTACTTCCTGCTGCAGCCTCTGAAGCTCGGCTCTCAGCTCCTTCTCTCTCTGACATGCTCCCTCGGCCTGGTGTCGCGCCCCCTCCAGCTCGGCCTCCAGTCGCTGCAGCTTCAGATCTGACAGGGCGTCTAGACTGCGGGAGCTCTGCAAGGTCGGCCCGCGCCCCTCTGACAACACCACACAGACAACAGCTTCAGTCTGAATTACACAGCACTGCTCCACAATGATCTAAAACTTCAATTCCTAAATCATCAGCACTGTCTTTTTAGATGTTGTGGTTTTCAGTCATGTTGGGTTTGGGTGTTTATTTGGTATTTGGCATTTTTTTATTTTGGTATATCAGTCCAAAACTGTAATGAAATATAATACACTCATTTGCTTTCTTGCTGACAGTTAGAGGAGAAGATTGATACACTCTCATGTCTGTATGCTAAATATAAAGCTACTGCCAGCAGCTGGCTAACTTAGCTTAGACAAAGACTGGAAACAAGCTGGAAAAGTTAACCTGGCTCTGTCCAAAGGTGAGAAAATCTATCCACCAGCACCTCTAAAGCTCACTAATACAATGTATTTTGTTTGTTAAATCTGTACAAAAACTCAAAGTGCAAAAATGTCATATCACCGTTTTATGGTGATTCTTGGACATGATCAGTTTCTGGACAACCAGAAACTCCAGAGACTCCAGATCCAGGCAAGCTGCTCTTGCTAATACTACCATGATCTGACTGTGTCCCCCGCTGATCAAACAGAACTCACCTCTGGGTACATCCAGGCTAGTGTGGAGTTGAGGCTGATGTGTGTCTTTGCTGCGGAGTTGAGCGCTGAGTTTCTGAAGGGAAGTTTCTCTGTGTCTGAGAGCAGTCTCCAGACTGCAAATCTGCTCCACATGCTGCTCCGCTAGAGTGGTCTGATACACACACACACACACACACACAAAAACACACACAAAATATTATTGACATAATATTTTATTATGAAGAAATATTTATGCGTGTGTGTGTGTGTGTGTGTGTGAACATGTTTACCATCTTGTCTAGATCTCTCTGGACATTGCTTTTCTCCAAGTGAATCTTCTCATAGGCCTGGATGACTTCCTCCAACCTCTCCTCTCTCTCCTTACTCTTCTGGAGCTGAGACAGAGAGACAGGAGTAATCTTAGACTTGCCTTTGAAGGATAATTCTGATTAATCCAACTTGGGGTTTATAGCTGTGGTTTTGGCCATCATTTCTGTCAGTAATGATAACATTGTACTTAAGATAATTAAACTGGGAATGCACCAACATTCCTAAAAAGAAGTCAGACAGGTCAAGAATCACCAAAAATCAGACATGTTGGGAACAAACCCCCAAGTTAGCCAAAACAAAGGCGAATTGTAAAATTATTCCCTAAACTGTCCGTTAACTGAAACTAAACATCCATCACAGATTACAAACTAACTTCCTGTTTCAACTTTGACCTTAGGCAAACTTGTTTTGTTTACGACTGCTTTCTTGCCCATTCGGACTTTGTTGTAGCCATGTTTCCAGATGTCAGAAATGACTGGTGATAACCAGTAGAAATGATGAACAAAACTACAAAAATATGACCCAAGATGTGGGCCAAGATGTGTGAAATGATTCTTAATGATCTGCTAATCATAATTACCTGCACATTTGTGCTTGACTGAAACAAGGGTTAAAGCTTGCTAACAGGTTGGCTATGTAGGCTAACCTAGGCTAACTGAGGTCCAACAGATTTCAGTTTGGTAGATTAGGCATGATAGGTAGGTATTGCAACGTTCATTGTTGTTGATTTCTTTTGCACACTGTCATTCATCAGTTTGTTTGGTGGTTGTTGACCAGCTGATGTAGACAAAAGAATGACTAGAAGAAAGCTGTACACTAAAGATGCTTCAGGTGCTTATTTTTTCATCCTGCCACAGACAGGAATGTCTAAAAAATGAGTGAGAGAAAGAGAGAGCTACAGAGAGTGCACAGGAAAGAGAGTAGACGAGTATTAAACTAAAAATGATTAGGAAATAAAACTTTGTTTACTCCTTATTTTATTGTGGTTACTTATTAAATCAAAAATAGTAGCCGATAAAATTCTCAACAGCACTTAGGTGGTGCACAGATTAAGTACTAAACTGTATTACATACAAGTACACATAAAAGTCATTAATCAAGTTTCCATCCAAATTTAGAGCAAATTTTAAACTTATTTCCAGAATATCCATAACTGTTATGTGAATATTAGGAGTTGGTGCACCAGATAAACAGTTGGTGGCGTTTATTCTCCGGTCGGTGCCAGTAAACCATTGCAGAAGAGGACACAACAAGATGACATCATTAAAAGAGTAGCAGTCAAAGCTCAAACAGAGAAAAACCATGTGGAAAACATGATGGAAATACGACATTTCTGTTTGTTTCATGTATGAATTTGAGGAACATTACAGCCTCCTCATTGCCCCAAACGGAAGCTTGAGTGACATTTAAGTCACTGAGGAAACAAAAACATCAGATGATGATGTTTGATGATAAATGATGATGTACTTGAAGTGAAGTAGCATTTAAGTCACTCAAGCTTCAATGCTTCATGTATGTCATCATTTATTCACTAAGTCTGTTTCCACTGCGCTTTATCACATTTCGCGTTTATCAATGCACCAACTTTTCCACTTTAGCCAAAGTTTTTTTTATGCGTAAATTGAAAATGTGCAAAAAATAAAACTGATCGATGGAAACATACTTATTGTCTAGAGGGAGGAAGGAATGGAGTGAACAGAACTTGCAGATTCTATTTTATCTCTGTTGAGATTCTTTCACTAAACTTATAGTATTAATATAAATTGCACAACTCCTACTACTACTACTGGTACCTCCTGAGTGAGAGAGTTGATCCTTTGTTGTAGGTTGGTGGTCTCTGATTGGATAACACTGGTATCCTTGATGATGGGCTCACAGGAACAACACAGTGTCCTCTCCTCTCCAAATTTACTGATCATAGGAAACTGGAGGAGAGGAGAGGAGAGGAGAGGAGAGATTAACTTTCTAGGAAATAATGCATTCAAGCCTTCTGTGTGTGTGTGTGTGTGTGTGTGTGTGTGTGTGTGTGTGTGTGTGCTGTGCTGCTCTCCACCTTAAACTCATAGTGTTTGAGTTTCCTTTTGATGCTGCTGTTCTCCCTCTCCAGACTGGCCAGCCGGGTCTTGATGTCATGATAGGCGGCAGCCAGGGCCAATCCTGACGCTGGGTACATGTCATCTGGCAGCCGATTGGCCGACCAGCTGATCCCAGATACGCCCACATCATCTCTCAGCCCCTCTCCACCTCCCAGCAGCCCAAGCTCTCCTCTGCCAAACAGATCCATCATCAGTTACCTGTAAGAGAGGGGAAGGAATACGAAAAGAGTTGAAGTTGATCTCTGGGTAATGTAGTGAAGAAAACACAGAATGGACTTATGGCAGACAGACAGAAAGAAAGACAGAAAGATGAGCCATGTCAGCTCAGCGTGTCACTTTGCACTCTCCACCTCACACAGCAGGGGCAATAATGACAATAAATCTGCCAAGCTCCATGTTCTGGCAGAGGTGACAGCCAGAGAGTGCGTGTGTGTGTGTGTGTGTGTGTGTGTGTGTGTGTGTGTGTGTGTGTGTGTGCGTGTTTTCAAACTGCAGCCAGGAGCCCACTGAGCCCGCCAGCCAAAGGTTTGGTTTCCCATCTGCTGTCACAAACTACTTCCTCTCTCCTGCCCCCTGCCTCTCACTGGCGGTTGCCATGGTTATGTGGTAAACATCGGCATCTAATTTCTAAAACTAAACCTGCAGTAGACAGGATCAGTAAGCTTGGACTAATGCTTCTATGTTAGCGAGGCATCACTGTATCATATTCATATTCATAAGTCTCCTTAAATGACCAGTCAATGTGTGTCCAGAAATGAATGAGCTTTTCCAAGAGCTCCAGACTTCCAGTATGGTCAGCAGGTTTGATGACATGGGGCTCATGACAGGTTGGATTTGTTAACAAGAAAAATATAACAACAGCCTTATCTTTAGGAAATCCAAGAAATTAACAAATGTGAAATATTCATCTCAATGCATTTTAATGCCTGAACACAAATGTGGCTGCCACAATCAGTATAACACAGCAGTATGGGTGCATTGGTATTATATCGGTACTTGCATGATGTTATTTACAATATATTACAAAAGTGCAGACCACAGCATGCTGGCTGGTTGGAAGTGGAGAGAGGAGAGCCTGCAGAAACTGGCCTTATGTAGCAGTCAGATTGGTTTTGGCTTCTCATTCAAGTCTATGTGGAACAGGATGAGATACATTCGCTTCCAGTTGCAAATTGATCCACTTCTTTCACTTGATGCAGAATTCAATCTGATTGAACTTTGACACACAAAATCGCAGGGATATCCTGTGTCCAGCTGGTTTGAGAGAGCAAGACCCCTCATTCAGGAAATATTGTTTATATTCTTGTTTTATATCTGCGCAGCAAAATAATACAAATCACAGAGATGAGAGAGATGCTGTTTGGCAGTGAGTGCAAGTACAGTGACAGAGGATAATGGCGGTAGAGATGTTTCATGAAATGCAGTATAATTTATAACTTTTCTGTAAAATTGCAACAATAATAGATTTGTTTCCACAAGCAGTAGGGCCTTAACATCTCACTTTTGGGTAACAACTTTGAAAGTTACTGTTGTGGCATGATTGACAGCTCTCAACTGTGGATCTGCTGTTGGTGCAGCCTGAACTCTACTCCTTTGCCCAAATTCCGATTTTCTAGCTCTAAACAAGTGACAAGATGGCAGCAAGCAGGAAACAAAAGTCTAGGTCTATGTTAATGGGACAAAGGTCTGACTATGTAAGATTAAAGCTGCATTTATCTGCAGAAAAAAACCAGCCTTCAGATCCTGAGCCGGAGGAGATCTGAGCAGCAGTGTTGGGAGAGCAGGATGGAGCGTGCAGCTCTGCGGCACATTAACATTTCATACATGAACATCTTACACAAAATTCACTACAGCCATGCCTCTATTCATTTACAACAGCAGATAGTCATGCAGAAATCCCCATACCACAGAATGCAATTTAACATATGGCAGGCAGTATTGATCTCATGTCACATTTAAACAGAAGAAGTGAAGTGTCAGCACTCTCTAGAGGCCACAGTAATTATGACAGGAGCAAAAGAGGAAATCAGGACATTATTGATGAGCAACAAAGTCCACACAGGGGGGAGATCAGGGTGGATCCTGCTTCAAACCATGAGTCAACATTGGTTTTTTTTAAAACCATGACCACAATCATCACCTAACCCATTACAACGAAGTTCCTCTTGGGTTGACAATGACGCCACAATCTTATCGTAACACAATGGTCTTTCTCTAACCTAACCTAGTCAGTTGTTCTTTGTGCCTAACCAAACCTTTATCCACTTTGTTGTCAAATCATACAACATATTTATTTTTCAACACTGTGTTGTAACAATTGTGGAAGGCACAGAAAAATGATGTCACCCTGCTGATACTGTAAAAATGCTTCTATGTGTCACTCTGGAGTGCACAGACAAACAACTGTTATTTAATTAGGAGGACTTGATGCAAATAAATGAAAACATGCATTCCCCCCCCCAACAAAGCCCTGAAAATAGGATTGTTATGACACAACCTGTTTTGTCATTTAGGTTGGAGGACATGGTGAAGTTATAATACATTAGTCTTAGTGGCTGCTCTGTGCATTTGACACATCCTGACTGTTAAGGAGCAGCAGGCTGCCACAGTGCTGCACCTGAAGGCCAGTTTCAGTTCTGAGGCCAGTGAGTTGTTTAAACACAAGAGCACAGTATTGTAGAATAGAATCATAAAATTATGATTCATACAATTTTGATCATTTGAAGTGAAACAGTTCCCTCTCTCTCCTTCACCAATATGCTAGTATTCCTTTGTTCAGTTTGTGTGTGTGTGTGTGTGTGTGTGTGTGTGTGTATGTGTGTGTGCGTGTGTGTGTGAGTGTGAATGCAGAGCATGAAAACAGCTGCAGTAGCAGAGAGGGAGAGAGGTCAAAGCATTCTCTGCAGATAACTCCCACTCACACAGCCCACAGACTCTGTCTCTCACACACACACATTCAACCCACACACTGCGTGTGTCTATCGTCTATCTATCCGACTCTTCCTCCATATCTCCCTCTCAATTTCCAACTCAATTCACTCATCTTTATTGACTTTTTTTTTTTTTTTTTTTTGCAAGAGCACACACACAGTGCCAGCCAAGGGCAGATCAGAGCATGGCCATATGTCTTCATCACATGGTTGTTTCATTTATTAATGGGCTAACGGTCTGTGTTACCCACAACCCCCTGCGGTCAAACACAAAACTCAGTGGGACTGGCTCTCATCATAGAGTGTGCAGGATCCATGCTGACCACGTAGTCATAGTCATCATAGTCATAGTCAACCACCAGGGTTTTATGTCATTAGATTTTTATTTCAATATTAAGAAATTCAACATAGAAAATACGTCATTAAAGGAAACATATTATAAAACATGAAGAAGAGCCAAACACTGCTGTATTTTAAGAGTCAAATACCAAATGACCACAGTTTACTGTTAAATCCCATGTAGCCACGTTTGTTTTGGAGAGGAGGAGACCTCTGTAGATAATTCAGCTCCCAGTAAAAACCTGCTGAATGCCTGGATCTTAAGTTATCAGAGAAACAAGCTGAGCAAACGTTATCAGCAGCTCTGCTAGCAGCCTCTACTGGACATCCTGTGCTCACCGAACAGCGTTGGAGGAACACTGATTTTTTATGTGAAACTGCTTTATTAAGTGTTTTTACCTGTTTTAATCAGTGGGTCTCTTTGTTCTGGGGAGGAGGAGACCTCGGATAATGCAGCTCCCGGTAAAAACATCCTGAACGATGAACACTGAAGTAATCCTATCCCGGAGAAGCTGGTTGTTTAACAATAAAGACAACAACTCCCATGATCCCATGCTACTTTACAACATCATCACACTCTGTCTTTTGTTATTGTTTTGATTGAGACCCCAAGCAGCAGAAATTACATATTGTGCATTTAAAGACAAGTCTTTCAGTGAAAGCCAAACCTATATGGTGTCATGGGTAAACAAATGAATTTGTGCTCTTTTAAATTTATTCTCCTGAATTAATAGTTTGTATGGAAAAATTAACAGAACATAATGTTATTGTTGAGGGATATCAAATATAATGTATAAAACTACTTGTTTGTGTGCACAACTTAAGTTATTTGACCACATACCAAGTCCACACTAAGTCAGGAAATTAATTTAAGAGCACAAATTGCTTATTTGTGTGCACCAGTTATTCTCATGGTATGCCACCAGGCACTAGCACATTTCATCTTGTGATCTATTTTGTTAGTAGGTTGCAGCCATATCCATTAAATATATAGCATTTGTTATGTGAAGTGGTCTTTGACCTCTTTGCCATTAAGACTACAAGCTTCAACTGACCATTGACACAGCATTTAATCTTCTAATCCAACACCACTACAAACCAGTAATAGTAAAGAAGACAAGGTTTTGACCTTCATGGGAAAAAGAAACATATTTCTCAGCATCAAGGGCTTTATTTCAGACGACAGAAGGCGCGCTTAAATTAATTGAATTAAACAGATGATGGAAGAAAGAAAGAAAGAAAGAAAGAAAAAAAGAAACAAAGAAACAAAGAAAGAAAGAAAGCTGCTCAATCATGATAAAAGCAAAGCAAGGATGAAAAAAGGAGAGAGCAGGAGAGAGAAAGAGTCCTTGAGGACATGGCACCATATCTGTGAGCACAGCTGAAGGCTACTTCAGTGTGTGTGTGTGTGTGTGTGTAGGGGTGGGGGTGTATGCACACACTCACTCACTCACACACACACACACAATGAGCAGTCAGCTACAGAGCAAAGAGAGACAGAGGGAGACGGAGGCTTAAAATGAGGGTGACAGAGACACGGATGGATGAGAGAGGAAATCAGAACAACTGAGGCTGACAGAATATGACATGGAGAGAGAAAGAGTGAGGAAGAGAGAAAGAGAGAATGGGTGAGAGAAGTAATAAAAATGAAGATAATGTTCCGTTTTGTAACTAGAGTCATGTGACCTTCTCTACATATAACACACACACGTTTTTATTGTGAGGACACTGACTGTATTCATTTCCCTACAAATCCTTTAGAAACATTTGAAGTGTATCTGAACTATCTGATTCAAGCATTGCAAATGCCTGAATGACCAAGAAGTGTCTAAAAAGGTAATTTTCCATCCAAATGTTGTGTACATTTTAGGTGAGTTTGTTTCAACAACGAATTAGAGTTCTACAACACCAGATGGATCCCAACAAACTATCAGGTTTCAGGGTGGGTTGGTGCCACTGCGAAAGCTTCAGGATTGGGTCCAACTCTAGTGAAGTGTAGAGTGTAGTTAATGTGTTGCATTGTCCTGGTGAGTTAACAATCAGTAAGTCAGTTTTAGAATCATAAGACTAGATTGGAAAGTCTGGGACATTATTTCTTTACTGCTTCCCACCTAAGGTGGCTTTTGTAGAAACTGTCCTCCATGTCCATTATAGCTTATAATGTCAGTTGCCAAAAACAATGTATAGTTACGTCTGAGTGACAGATGCCATGCAGCGGCCGTAGTAATTATGACCTGGAGCAGTGGTGCAGTTCAGATGATGTATATAAAAGTTGACAATATACCTCATTCAGAGGAGGAGGGGTGGTAGAGGCATTAACCAACAGAGAACTTGGCCACAGGATTTTTGTTTCCTAACTTTAAGAAAGTAGTAACTTTAACCAACTAAGTGATCATTTTAACCCAGACCATGATCTTTCCCTGAACCTAACCAAGTGGTTTTTGTGCCTAAACCTAACCAGACCTTAACCACAGCATTGCCATGTAATGAAACATCATTATTTTTTAACAGTGATGTGGAAAGCACAGACAAATGATGTTGTCCTGCTGATTACTGCCAACAGAAGCGCCAGATTAGAAAATGCACTTATGTATTGTTCTGGAGTCAAATGGTAAAACAATTTATTTGCTCGTTTGGAGGACTTGTTGCATTTGTAAGCGTGTGACCTTTGAAACAAGGAAAAACTAAGTTAATGTTAGCAAACTTTAAATAGATATTGTTGTGTAACTGACATTTCTGAGACATTCTCTGATGTTAGGATTCTTTTCTGCTTGTGCTAGTGTTAAACTACAACTTAGCATTTGGCATCATCATGAAATTGTCACTTGTGGCCACAGTGGAACTGTTCAAGAAAAAGTTGCATAGTCTTCATTTAACTAATGAATGTGTCTCTTCTGATCAGAAGAGTATCATGTGGCAGCTTTTTTTTTCTTTTTTCCCACTCAACATTTGTTTTATGCACACATCAAAAAAGTGCAATAAAATAGGTCACTGTCACTGTGACAGGGAATGTGAATATGAAAAATACTAACAAACCCCTTAAATAAAATATAACTTTTAAACAAACTGTTATTGTTTTCAAATGAAAGTTTTGGTCCATTTTTATTTTCATGAGTCACGTGTAGAGCAAGGCATTTGTCCACAACATCAAGAGTTATGAAGTTTTCATGTATTCATGTAGTCCTCACCACTTGCAATACATTTGCATGGATGATATTACTGGCCAATGTAAGCTTATTATAGTAATAAAAAATGCAGTACTGAAATCCCAAAGATATGTTGAGGGCAATTTAGAAACAGTTTGTGTCACCATTAAATGACGTTTGTCCACCAGAGAGCACTGACAACCTTATTTTTCACATCCTGCTCAATACATATCTTTTTTTTTTAAAATTAAGGGACCGTTATTTATGTAAAAACAGTCCCAAAAATAAATCCAGTATACAGTAGGTTGGGCTGTCTAAGTTTCTATATGTGAAGATACAGGTATCTAACAGAATGCTTTCACCGCTCTTCCTAGAGGGACCAAAACTACATCACTCTAAGAATTTTTGCCAAATAGGACAGATTTTTCCTTATTCACTTTACGCCTTTGTAGTCAGGTCTTGGGTACACACTTTGTAGTGTTGTGGGTCATCTTCTGCCCTTTCCTCCCACACGCATACACACAAATACCAACTTAAAACATACTCTCAAACCCCTTTATCCTCTTCTACCATCTGAAACAAACAGCACTGCTGTTACAGCCAAGCACATGTAAAGCAAAGCTCCCTGCAACTCTTGGCCTTATTGGACTTTATCCAGCTGCTGTACCAGGGAATGACTGAGCAGACCACCCACCTTCAGCTAGTTTTAGTTTTTCTGATGGAGAGGAAAGTGTAGCGAGGAGAAATAACAGGTGAGGCCAAATGAGTTTCAGTCAGCCTCTATAAAACCATGAGTAATGGAGACTGATTTTGAGGGAAAAGAGAAAGCCAAAAGATGTTCAGTTCTTTTAGACATCTATTATGATTCTTATAGTCATCTGACAGAGAATTGAACAGTAAAGCTGAGAGCTGAGACATTTAATTCTGATTTCAAGGGCCTCAAACTAAGACTTGAATGCTCGTCTTTAAGACCTGTCTTGACCTGACTGGTAATGCTGAATTTGAGAAACCTAGCCCAAACCAAAATTCAACTACTACTATTCAGCTACTTAATATGTTTTGCTTTATTTCAACCCAATTGACAAGTGACATAGTCAGCGAAAGGAAAGAGCAAAATTGCCAAACCTGAACCCAATCTTTGCTTGATGTTTCATGCAACAGAATAGGCTGAATCTGATATTCTGACACTAGAGTTGTCACTTTTTCAAGAAATTAAGTTTGAACTCAGATGAAATTTGTTTGAATTCATTTGAATGCCATCCATGTAGCCATATGCTAAACTACATTGTAGATTGACATTGTTTTGTGACTTTGTGGTGCCTCTGCTGTGTTGCTAAGTGACAGGCTAACGTAACTGTAAGGCTGCTGCATTTTATGTCAGCAAAGAGCCTTACTGTTATCCACAATTTTTCATTTCTATGGTATCAAATCCAAAATGCTTCCATTTGATTTCACGACTCACTAATTTTCTCCATTTTGCATTAGTTAAGAGAACAACAATAGCCTAGTTTACTGATATGATGACAGGATTTTCAATTGGTAGGACAGTGTATTTTACAAACATATGCCACTAAAAAACAAGGCATGGGCCTCTGTGCTTTTACACTATAAATCATTTGTTTATCTTATCCAGTGCGATGAAAGAATTAATATAAATTTCACCTCTCACCTCTGACATATTTCTAGAGCGTGTTTAGCCTAGCTTAGCACACAGAATGGAAGCAAAAAAAGTGAAAAGTAACACAACTATCCATTCCAACAACTCCAAAGATGTTGAATTTACTGTTTACTTACACAAATTTAAATATAAAAATGGGATGCTGTGGTTTTAGAATCGTTTAAGCCTATATATTGAAGCTGTACAATGATGTGCTTTGGTTGGACAGAACAGTCCAGTATGTGCTAGCTTGATGCAAGGGCTGGAAGTGTGGGGACGTAGTTAGCCGCTACCAAAGTTGTCTTACTTGCATGTTGTGTCTTCTTAGCTGGCTTGCTAGCATTAGCCGCTGGTAAGGCTACATTAAGGACTCAGCTGGTTTAGTTCAGAGTTGAAGACTGTGAGAACAATGCTGCTTCACTGACAGAACAGAACTTCATGTCACTGGGGCTAATGCTAAGCTAGTTGTTGGTGGTCAGTATAGCTCCAGATGGTAGACTTGTTTAACACAGAAGATGTGTTACATGTCTTTGAGTATACTGAAAAGCGCTCTATAAATAAAATGTATAGCCTAATTATTATTATTATTATTATTATTATAAGATGTAATGTGGGCATGGAGACAGTCGTTTAAAGGGCACCTTTGACGTAACAAAAATAAAATAACGAGCCATTTAATGAATATTTTTTCTGTTGAGTAATTAGTAAAGTAATGCGATTACTTTTTAAAAGCATAATATGCAATGTGTACATGATTACATTTTTCAAGTAACTTGCCCAATGCTGATCTCAGCACAAAGTGAATCAGTCACATGGATCAGGGATGAAATGCTCAGTATATTGCCCCTATGCTCAGCATTGCCAAACAACAGAAACTAAATAGCTGCTCACTCAGATATAGACCTCCAGCACAGCTAGAAATTTGGGACAACGGTGAGTTTACACCAGCTCAATTGTGGATCATTTAAGAATTGTTTTAAATAAAAGTTTGACCTCATCCAACACACAGTGTACACACACACATACACACACACACACTTTTAGAACTGGCTTGGTCAGCTGAATTGATCGTTTGTTTCCCAGCGATGAGAGACAGTCTGAAATGCCAATGACTAACAGACAGCCCATTAATCGACCTGTGTGTGTTTGTGTGCATATGGGTTGTGTGTGTGCTAATGCGTCCTGTTCACAAATGCATGAGCAGTATGGCTAGTAGGTCACTGCACAAAGTCATTCATCTGACTCCCAACTAATCACACTAAACACTGATGTGGGCCGAGAGGAGGCAGACCAGGTCACTGCTGGAGAGACAGGAGGCACAAAGCAGATGGGGATGAAGAAAGCATATTTAGGGTCCATGTGTACAGGCTAATGCACTTTTTAATTAAAATCGTATGTGATTCAGGCTGGCAATATTTTTTTAAAACATATTTATTTTATGAGTACTCCACAGCTTGTCTATGTCATTAACTATAGAGTTTAATATTAAATCCAGTTTTAGAGGTGTTTCCATGCTGCTTTTGGCATTAACATGTTTAAATGACTGAATCTTTGGCTTGTGGCCTGGATGACCATGATGAAGGCTACAAGCTAAAATGTGCTGGTCTCAAAATAAAGTTGTTCTTCATACTACAAGTTTTAACCTCTTACAACAATATTTTGACATGGAGCTTCACAAGGTAAGATAATAATCACCATTTTTTCATTTAAGTTGATATTCTGATTTAGAGGAGCATATTCCCAAACAGATTCACACACAGTCAGAAGGCCACAAACTGCCATGTCTACTGACACACATTGAGCTGGAGCTTTAAGGCTGTTGTCCTCTTTGCCTGATTAATAATCCAGCCTTGGGTGACAGGCAGTGATGTGATGGTAAATAAAAAAGTGGTAAACTTTGATTGCTAGCAACCAATATAAGGTAAACAACTACCAACATGAACAAAAATCAATTCTATTTAAGAAAATAGTAAAGCAGTAAATGATATTATACACCACACAGAGTATTATATGATAGTACTGTAATAATACAAAGAAAGAGCAAGAAAGATATCCTCTAGCCATCGATAAATAGTCAAAGACAGACTACTCTTCAAAAAGAATTGTATTTTTAATATTTTTCTGCTTTATTTATCCCCTTTTTCTGTATAATTTACATTATAAATCATTATAACACACAGAGCAGAGTTACAAACATCTGATGTTCCAAGAAATAAGTAAAAACCCAGAAAAGCATTTAACAACCCTTACTGCTGTTCAGAGGGTATTTCCAGAATCCTCACTCTTCTAACCATCAGGATGAATCAGGATGTTGCACCAATAATTAAGATTTTTAACCTGTTTCTCAAGTTGTGACTATGTTTCTTTGTTTGAAATTATGTCTTTGGTAAAACACAGAGTATTCATATTAAAGAAAAATATGAAAATGCATTTTGTATGAAAATGTTAGTGTATAACAATTTAACTGATCATACAGTTTTTGATCTTGGTTCATGTTATGCATAAATTGAGCAAGAATACATATCCTTTGTTTGCATCAGGGAAAAGAGGTGCAACTTGGGAAACAGGCTAACTATCTTTTTATATCATGCAGCAAACTAAATATTTTTTTTCATCCAGGTGGTGAAAATTCTGAATAAACATTCAGAACAGCGGTAAATTTTGTTAAACACCTTCTGGGTCTTTTAAAACATATTTATTTAAATGTATTTATTTTTCAGATGCTTCGCTCTGTGACTCAGATGTAATGATGATATATGAGAGGCACAAATTGGGGACAGCCTATATACATCAGTAGCCTAATTACTGAAACGCATGCTTCCTCTAACAGAAGGCATGTGCGTCAAATGAAGGTTCCTCTCATCTCGTAGCATAACGGTAAACTTCAGGCAGATGATCGCTTGCAAAAATCCCACCATCTCCACATTGCCTAGATGTGTTCCAGAAAACTGACAACACCTGAACGCAGCACGTGCATCCATGCTCTGTATCAGCTTTATTAAAACCTCGCCTCTCAATGAAGATGTTCCCGTCTGTAGGCTGTTACAGTACAGACCGCAGATAATCAGAATGACACTGAAAGCAAAGGTACAAATTGCACCTTTAATATGCATGTAGCGCCGCATAGCGCATCTGTGGGACTGAAGAGAGTTTCTATCAACCTTTGCGGAGCTTGGTGACATTTTTCCTATTTCACATTCTCACTTAAATGCTCCTGTAGGTGATGTTTGTCTCGCATTGTTCTCATTTATATGTCAGCGTCACTGCTGGGCTTTCTTCCCCCGACAGCATCCACCGCTGCGCAACCAAAACATCCCAGCCTGACCCGTTAAGGAACACTGAAATGTTATTTTCACCGGTAAACGAGGCTTTCAGCAGAGATCACGGTAGATGCAGACAGATTTCAGCGGCAGATATGATATGAGAAGTTGGAGAAATGACACATACGACGGTCGAGTCTGTTTACTTACGTGTCTGTAGAAAAGCCATGAAGATGATGGTGTTAATGGTGCTGAGGAGGGTCGACATGACTGGAGTCTGACATCAGCAGAGGATGCTGCCGTGTGTGTGTGTGTGTGTGTGTGTGTGTGTGTGTGTGTGTGTGTGTGTGTACCTCCCCCCTCCCCCTTTTTACCATATAACGAGAAGGGGAGGGTGACAGAGTAGATGGAGGAAAAGCAGCTCACATTAGTTTTATTTTCTATTTTATAAAACCTTTGTTTTAAATGAGGAGCACATATTGTATATTCTCATACACTCAGATATGTGTCAAAATAAATACTGCATTGTATTGTATTGATACATGTATTTTTTCCTCAGAATATACATATATTGCAAAGCAAATATGTATTTTCAGATTCACACAGGGAAGTGGGTTACACTGTAACAGCACTGTAACATCTTAACACCTAGATTTCCTCCAATTATCACTGTTAAGTCACTCAGCCCTTTGCTTATTTGTGTATCATTATCATCCCACAGGATGAATTCGTTGATGCCTGACTTTCATTTTTTGTAAAAATTTTATTGTAAAATTTTTAAATTGTAGCTAAAGCTTTTCATTCAGTTCCTCTATCCTCTGCATAACAATTGTTGCTTTAGTTGAATAAAAAAAAAGAAATTTTCTGAGTAAGCTAACGCTGTCCAGTCTTTTATAGATAATATGCTGAGTTGTATTTGTGTCGACATATAAACAGTATGTCACATCTGCCTCATCACTGCCTCCTGTATAAGCAGACACACACACACACACATGCACGTACACACACTCAAACACGCTGATACGTCATGACATCAACGTTATAAATAGATAATAATGAATGTGGAAAGGCATTTGACTTGGAAATGGAGCTCAATACACATACACTAAAGCAGAGATGCAGTCTGTAGTGTTGCCATTAATGCAGATGTGTCTCTTTAAAGGTGAATGATTGTTAGAGAAATATTCCCCTCAGTGATGATGCTAGATAAAAAAAATAAAGTCAGAATTAGGACTCATTTAATGGGCACCATGGATATTTATACCACATTTTATGGCAATCTAATAATAGTTGTTGAGATATTAGTGTTAGCGGTGCACTTTTTGTTTGTTTGGTGGCTCATTCAACAAGCTAAGGTGCAGGACAAGATGTGCTCATCTTTTTAAGTTAGATAAGAAGGAGACTAGCAGAAAAGCTGATGTGGGTTGTTCAGAGTCTGTGGCTCTTGTGTTGTGTAGCAGGACGCTATGAGGCTCAGTGTGACCATCTGCTCTGCCTATAGAATGCCATGTTAAAGCTTTATGCAAAGATTTGATCGACTGTATGGAAACAAGGATTCCGTGGCGGGTGTCATCACAAAACCAAAAAACATAAATATAAATGTCTTACCTTTGGTTGCTGATTTTTCACAAGAAAGGTGATTTACAGTGTATAATGTAGCAGGAAAACAAAAACATAGTTTTATTTCAGTTAGCTGTTAAAGGTTTAATGTGTACGAATTGGCCAGAATTTTAGTTTGAAATGTTCCAAAATTAACTAAAATTATCAACAGAATGTGAAGAAATAACAGATTTGACATGCTGATATGCTGCCCCCTATTTGTTTGGATCAGGTGGCCAATACACATTGAACCTATAAGACACCACAACCGGCAGCATCAAATAACGTTGAGTCTCACTTACTTGCAAGACTTCTGCACCTGAACTTGTTCACTAAATGAAAATCAAAAGGGAGTTTTATTTATCTGGGAGTCACAGTCAGATTTTAGGTGGCTTTCTTTGGCTTTCTAAATATTTCTTTCTTCACTGGCCACTATTATTTTCTTCACCTTTTTACCATTTCACAGTGGGCAGGTAGCATATAAATATATATTGTGAGCTAGAAGAGGCTGTCATGGTTTAATATCTCTTAGTTGGTGATAGCTGTTGGGATTATTATGGCATGGACTGGCGAACTAAAACAAAGAGCTGAAAGCTGCAGATTTGTGTCTCAGTGCAATCAGCAGTACTAGCAACCCTTATTCATTACTTGGAGTCATTTGATTAAAAGATGAAAAGGAAAAAACATAAATGAGCTATAAAATTGGTAATTCAAAAGCATAAGTGTGGTGACTGTTAAATATAGTCTTTTATCCCACTGTAATTCATCGGTTTAACTTGGAGGAATGCCATTTACCTTGTATTGGTCTTAAAGGTGAATCTCAGCTGGATGGCAGTGAACCAACAGTGACTCTAACCACAGTCCCTTTGGCCTGCTGTCACTGTGGTTTTGGATGAGGGAGCTGAATGTCTGTCTGCTTGTCAGCTTTTTGAAGCTAACTGTGTCATCTTCTCAAACATTAGTCACATTGGTTCCACTGGCCTACATTTAGCTCTGATCCTGAACAGCACTTCTAACCGAAATAGACTGAATCCACCACACAGAAACAGAGAGGGGGGATGATCATGGTGGCTGGTGATGGCAGTGCAGAGTGACAGTAATTCTTTATTCTTGAACATGTATAGCACTACTATTTTCAGATCCACAATAGGTTTTAAATTGTGCTCATATGCCATACTATATGCAAATAAAATGTACATACTACTACTGTAAGTACACACTATGTATCCTATGTAGTTGTGTGGGAGTTAACTGTTGACAGGTTCTTTGTTAATGCTAAATCTATTTATTTGGTGAGAAAGTGTTGGGACACTGAGACCAAGTCCACACTCAGTGAGCTAAATTTGTAAATGCATCTTTTCTCTGTTTTGGCCCTCCATCCAGACTAAAACAGCGTTTGGCTCCCCCAAAAACTAATGCATCATCAATTGTGGTCAGCCCTTTGTGACTTCTTCATGATAAAAGCCACCCCATGTTTCACCAGTGGAATGCTTTTAATATGAAGTAGCAGCAGTAGGATATGATGGGTTTGCATTAGCACTAACTCATCACAGCACTATAAAGTGAACAGCAAACAGAAGTTGGCATCAGTGAGATCAAATTGAGAACAATAATTCTGAATTACATGTTCCAGTGTTTCCTGTTAACCTCCTAAGCGCAGGTAGGCTATTTGAATGTCATATGGGAATGGCAGAGTCTGCCACTAACAATGTCAACTACTTTTTAGAGAAAAGATGTCGACCATAAATAGTATCAAAAACAGGGTTTGATTTTTAAAAGAATCTGTGAAGTGATTTTTGACCATTAGCGGTGTAAGCCAGGCTACCAACAGTAATATGCATAAATATATTTTAAAAAATAATTAAAAAACAATATATAGATATATGTAAATAAATAATTCATGGAAAAATCAACTTTTCTTTTGAACTTGACCCTTTTTCCCCCCAGGAGAGTTTCTCTGAAGATTGGACATAAGTTAGATCTTTATCATGGTGGTGGTGTCATTTCTTTGGCTGTTTGAGACAGGAGCACACACAGGACACCAAATAGTGAGCCGTAACCACTGAAATTCCAAAGGATTAAAAGACATCCCAGTGTCCGGACCTGCTGCCACGGTTTGACTTTCTGAAAAACTGCTTTGCTGCAATTAAGGTAGGACCAGATTTTTCCCTCATCTTCGATCAAACTGAGATAGGCTTACTGAACTGAACTGAACTGGAAACTGCAACATCGTAACCAAATGGTGTTAAATTGTCAATGTTCTACTTTTTATGTATTTTAAATTGAATAGTGTTTTAATTTGAAAAGTGTGTCTTATGTTCATTTTTTTCCTGAAAAAGGGCAAATTTAATGGGATATATTACATGACACAAGGACTTTAAAAAGATTCTTACCTGTTCACATGAAACTCAGAACGAGCTAACTTGAAAGAAAACAGCTTAAATACATAGGCTTAAACCTAATAAATGAAAGTTGTTAAACAAAGAAAATACAGACTGGTCTTAACTTAAATGAAAATACAGTTGACAAAACTAATTTGACAACATTGAAACAGATATTTTAACTCATTCTAAACAAGGTAAGGAACAAAAGGGTTTAAGCGAAACTTATCATAATTTACTGCAAATAATTGTATGAGTTGTGTTATGTATATGTGTTTAATATTTTTTAGTAATTTTATTAATCCCAACTGCTCCTTCGAACCTAGAACTGGTCCGGTATATATTATAGTTGTGTGAGATACAGTGAGTTTACCTTTCTTCCCTCTACTGCTGTAAAGTAGCTTGGTGTGAGATTGTTTGCTGGCTGTCTATGGTTTTGTATGGGAAGTTAATGAGAGCTGTGAGACTCAACCACACAGTCTCTGTTGTTGAGTGACCTAAGTGCAGCCTTCGACACTGTCAGTCATTCCATCCTACTCAACTGCATGGAAAAATGTCTGAGAATACCAGGAGCTGCACTGATGTGGTTTACATCCTATCTGACAGACCGCTTTCAATCTGTCATCATGGGGTCAGTCAATCCTACTCCTAATTTATGCCACATATGTTTTTTTCAGTTTCTGGCCATGTAAGCATTGGATAATTTACTGGGCAAATGTAGTGTGTTACCAGTACAGTCATATCAGTCTTCTCTAATTGGCTAACAAGAAGAAAAACTTTGGAAACAAAACGGGTGACAGTCTAATTTTATTAAAACAATAATACACCGTGTATTGAGTATGGGTATTGAAGTGGTCATATTAGTGCTCTCTAGGGTCATTTACACATCAGTTGTCACACAACTATTGTCTAAAACAATAAAAACTACCCTGCTCAGCTGCACATTGAAAATGAACTCTGTGTGTGTGTGTTTTAATGTCATGTTGATTTGACTGACAGCAGAGGCGTTGTGTTGTACAAATGTTCCTGTCAGTGTGAGTACTCATATCATTGTGTGTGTGTTTGTTGCCTACAACACGTGTTATCACTGTTCCATTCTATAAGCATTACTGTGTGCCTGCATACCTGTGACTTTATCTCTGTACGATTACATCTGTCTGTGGTTCTGGGTGTGGCTGCTGTACATGTGCAGGATTTTATCTCTGTGTACGTGGGTGGTACTTTCAATGATCCCTGTCACCATTTCACAAATAATTGTTACACTGCTATAAAATTTATCAGTCTCACACAAACACTTCGTGTTCATCTAGTATTTTAGTCTGTGTACCATCACACTGAAATATTTTCTGAAGAAAACAATGGGTAATACTTTTGCAACTGTGTGTGTCTTATCTAAACAAGAACTTTACATGCTGTGAGCGCAAAGGTCAGCAACACGGCGCTGAGCCTGACGCTCCACGGTGCTCGACAGACAACCTGAGAGTTTGCACCAAACAGAGCCTGTCGTATGAGCACGTTGGTGCAGAGATTTCTGCTTAGACAGCCGCGCTCTATCACCTGGCTGGAGTTTGATGTACCTGCAGAGGAAGGACACAAGAAAGGAAGGAAGGAATAAAACTCATATATAACATATAAGAAACAGAATGATTTCAGCAAACAAGTACAGTTAGTCAACCTGAGTGTATCCATGCATCATGATGATGCATGGATATACTCAGTTTGTGGGGGGCTATGTTGGTGTAGGCAAGCTTCTACAAATACCATTGAGGAGAGAAGTTCGAGTAATAGATCCCTGAGTTTGAATGCTCATCAGATTACAAAAAACTGCATGGCAGATACTATGTTGCATTATATTTTCATTGCTGGAATGGTGCACATGACCATTGAGAGAATGTGAAGTACAACCAAAGTTGAATAGAGCTTTATCACTGCAGATGTTTTGACCTGTCAAAAACAGGTGTAACTAACAACATTATTAATTGCTACATTGCATTGAGGTACACCAGAAAGTGGTGCAGAGGAATTAATTAGCACACCTTTGCAAATTATTTGTTTCTGATAGCTTGGTGACTACAGATACTACTGTATCTGGCAAGGTAACTGCTAGCCTGCCAGTTACATGCTAGCACTAATCAGTCATAAAATATTATAAACTATATAATAGTCATTTGGTTCTCAGGATTGTACATCATTTCATTCAATAAAGAAAAAAGTTCTCAGAATTAGTTAGCTCATTATCTTATCTAAGTTCACTGTTCAAAAGACGAATCTGTACCTGTCTCAACTCCTGTCTCATACTGTAATTGTCTTTAAACCATTCCTTCTTTGTGGAGCAGTTTATACTCCAGACAGAAGTGGTTAAATAAAAGTGCCTGCTGACACACAGCTGATAAGCTATGATAGCTTCCTCCAGTTTGGAGTCTCTGGCACTGTTTTAATGCTGGTGTGAGTAGGCTTTTGGTGAAAAAAGCAATCACTCATGTTGTTTGTTCCACTTGTCCTTTCCCTGCCATGTCAAGTCAAAATCTGGGCTGTGAAAAAATCCTGATCTGATTCATTTGGGTACAATAAAGAAACAAGAGTGCGGTTTAATTTGCACTTCATTTTCACAGAAATTATTGAAAAACACGAGAAGAAACATGCAGTCAAATATTGAATAATATTTCATTACCATTCTGAACTTGATTCCTTTATTACTACCCTCCCCAGTATTGTTACCAGTTGATAAAAATGCAATCAAGTTACATGTCAGGGAGTGAGATTTGTTTCGGGTTCAAGGGGGCCATGACAGAAAAAAGTTTGGGAACTACTGATAGCGTGTATCTGATGAGCTTGATGTTTTCAGTTCATCAGTTTTACTTGTCATGTCATTGTGACTTTCATGAAAGAAGTGAATTGGTAACATTTTTAAAATTCATTTAGACTTTGTATGGTTGATAACCACTGTGTAAAACAATAACAGAGTTGTAAAGATTCATTCATTCTGTCAGCGCAGTGATCATAAATGATGCACACTCAGCTCAAGTGCGAAGCAGACTAATTTGCTTTTACTGTATATGAAATGTAATTTATCAACAAGCATCGCTCTGCTAACATGAACATCTATAGCCTCTCTGCCTCCAGACCATTCACATCACTGTCACTGCAGGGACTCACTGGTGCCGTTGAAGCAGCTGTCCTCAGCTCCCATACAGGACAGAGTGCTGTTGCAGGTTCCTGCCATGCTGTCTGCTGAGCTTGCACAGGAAGGACACACCTTCCCATTGGTCAAAATATTGGGAACTGGGCACATGTAAGAAAAGAAAATGGAGATGGAGACAGGCTTGCATGAACAAGGGGTGTTGAGTACATGCACAAATGAATCTTTCACACCAATCTTCAGGTTTAACTGACTATAATCTACTGTACTTATTGTCACTTTAGCATTGAAACTTAGCTTTTAGGCTTAAAATAACCTGAGCGTGTGAATTACTATGTCTGAAGTATAAAATGAGTTGTTTTGTTTTTGTTTTTTTTGGATGATGAACAAATTCTGAATATGTGATTCATATAAAAAGTAATGTAGACTGTTTTGGCTGCCAAAGAAGACAGGAGAAAAGTATTTCATGCCCACTGAGGTTTATCCAACTGAAATGTTGCATTTATAATCATGGGAGCTAATTAAGAGTGTGTGGATTAATTTTCCAATAAAAGACAGCAGAGGGTTTAGTTTTTATTTCCAGTTTTTCTACACTGTCAGCAATCACTCTGGGAATGAAAGAAACTTTGCAGAATTAAATATCAGCAGCAGCTTAAAATCATCATTTTGTATCTAGTGTCATAAACTATCCCTCTGTTTGTTAGAAGCTCTGTTTTAAAACCAGAGTGGAAATGGAAGCCTGGAATAATAAAATGATTCTGTAATGTAATGTATATTCTTCTTTTTTACTTTTTTACTTCTTTTACTACTGGTTTTGATCTGATCCTCTGAAGTTTACCTGCTCCAGAGCAGGTAACCTATGATGCTGTGCATTGTGATTGACCCGGGTTAAAAGTGAGTCACCTTTGTGATACCAGAAAACTTGAGTTAAGCTCAAAGATAGCTGGCTAACCCGCTAATCTCGCTTCGTGGTAACCCAAGTCCTGGGTTAATATGAGACACACTGTAGCTACAGTAGCTCTGGGCTGGGAGATGCAAGACTGTTTAGTGCCCCTTGATCAAAGCAGCAGTACTTACCAGCCAGTGTCTGGAAGTTGCAGTTGTCAGTAGCACAGCAGATCTGAGTGTGAGAGCTCCGTGAGAAACCTCGGTTCACAGACCATTCGGTCTCAATGGTGAGAGGAGTGATGCAGTTCAGCAGTGTTGAACAGTTTTTATTCACTGTCAGTATGAGGTTTGAACCACTGGTCGTCACTGGCAGGAAAGAAGATCCATAATTTAATTGATGTAATATTTCACAATTACAGACAATGTGACTGAATACAACAGTATGGATGATGTAAAAACATTAGAACTGCTATGAATAGCTGGCACCAACATGAAGTGATAGTTCTGCAGATTGGACTCGTGGCAGGACACTCAGTTGAGGTTATGTTGGCACATCCTTCATTGGCACACTCATGACAGCGCAGCAGCTCAGCTGAAAAGTGAACAAATTAATTTTATGGCATCCAGTTCATTACTTTTATTTATGTTGTTCTCTTATATCTTATATTATATTATTTCTCATATATCTTATATTTGAATTTCCGCTCGGGGATCAATAAAGTAATATCTATCTATCAATCTATCTATACAGAGGATGGCAAAGCTAGAAAACACAGTGCACAATAGGGAGGTTAGAGGTCAGAGCAGCAAGATGACATTTGGAACAATTTTCTTCGACAAGTTTGTTTGTTAGACCAGATTTATAAAACCTTATTCTTTTTCTCTTTGTCACAAAGAGTGACTATGTTAAGTCACTCTCATCAAATACATATTTATACACAGTATGCACTATTTAAATTTGTTTAGGTTTTCACCAAGGTAGTATGTATATAACATGTACATATATAGACTGTGTTGTCTTTCTTCCCCACTGTCTGTATCTACTGTACATTGTCCACTGCAGACTGCTTTACTGTTTTGTTGCACCATAACATCTACTCTATGTAATATATCATTATACTATTGAATTTATAGTATCTACATAACCCTAGGGACTTTAATTGCCCCTCCTGTTGCAATACCATGCTATTTTCACCTGCTCAGTAGCATGACCGCAGCGGCCCACGTGTAAAATACCAGCAAAATCATCAATTTTCCATCTGTAATTTATAATTTATTTATAATTCTTCAGATCTCTTACATTTATGTGATCAAATAATCAGTAGGGCTGCTAGTGATTAACATTTTAAAAACTGTGAATGCCCACCTCATGTTGGTAACAGCTTCTGTTTGCTTGTTTGTCAATTTACAATTAATTAATAATCAAAATCCTTGAACCATTTTCAGTCAATTAATCAATTCATTGTTTTAGCCCTGTGGGGACTTGATCACTCCGCACATTTAGAAACATTACTTTCTACTGAGTTTAACACAACTTTTGTGGTTAGTATACATTTCAAATGTAGAGAACAGTGAACTTCACTTGCCAATACAGGATGCAGATAAATAAGCTGAAGGATAGAAAAAACTCTGCAAGTCTCCCGCTTTATAATAGAAATCTGATATTTCAAAAACCTTCAATATATTGAATAAAAAGGGGGAAAAAAACATGCTGTAGTATGTTTCTGTCTGATGCAAAAGAGTGTGTGTAAGTATCAGACAAATTTGATGCCCAGAAGCATTGGGTTACCTGTAGGGAGCAGAGCCCAGGTCAGACAGAGAGAAAGCAGCAGCTGCATGTTGGATGGAGGTGGTAGCTTTCCGGTGTTTCGAGGCAGAAACTCCACAGCTTATATGCGGCAGTGCTGCAGAACCACAGCAACAGGTGGGCAGAACATTTCCCCATCAGATTACAAGGAAATGACAAGGAGTAATATACAGAAAAGTTGCAGGGCAGCACCTAATCAAACCTTAACACTAACACTGTGAGCTGTCAAACCAGTTTAACTGATGTTTATCAGTTCATTTCGGTTTCTAGGTACCTTCTGTCTTAACACAACCAGCTACAGCTGTTCTATATGTCAGTGCAAAGACAGCTAAAGCTCCTGTGGTCAGCTAAATATGAGGTTGCGGTGAAAGAAAGTCAAAATGCACATAGCAAGGCATTCCAGGATCTATTGATTTCTTTACTTATTGTTTGTTGACTTACTGTGGAGGCCTTTGAGAATAAGTGAATGTGATTTAGAGATATACAGATAGACCTGAAGCAGACCTCACAACAAGGATGCCATGCCTGTGCCATACACATACCCATCATGCCTTTGACTTCCTTTGTTCTCTGTTGACGCAGGTGGATATCCTCAATCTAAGTTTCAGTCAGGATTCCTTGATAAGCTCTGCTTCTGAGGAGCCATTAAGGAGCTGAATATCCATCAAGATATTTCTGTTTATCAAGGTGGAGATGGTCTGTACAGTTTGCTGCCAGAAGACATGTACCTTTGGGCAATCCCATACCAAATATCTTGGCACTGTAATTGATGACAAGCTGAGCTTTGAGCTTCATGTGGATGCTGTGTGTAGAAATGTCCATCAACACATGTACTTTTATCATAAGCGTTAAAGTTAATGTTGACAATATCTTCACGAAAATGTTTTATTCCTGTTTTATTGAATCAGTCCTCACATTCTCCTTTGTCAGCTGGTATGGGTCACTTACTCTCAACAGACTTGAGGGTATTGTCAAAGTGTGCAGCAAAATCGCAGGCATGACCTTGAATGACCTTCCTCATTTGTACAAGGTTAGGACTTTGAAGAAGACCCAGTTAATCCTAGCTGATCCTAGCCACCCCCTCTTCAAGGAGTTCAAATAACTTCCGTCTGGCCACAGATACAATCTGCCAAAATGCAAGACCAATAGACTTAAGAACTCATTTCACTGGCAAGGACCAAACCATCAACAAAATGCATGTGGATGATTTATTAAGGAAAACAATTGATGTGCATAGTTTTTCTGGTTGCTGGCTGTGTTGTGGGGAAGCTTATGTGGAATCTGCCGCAGCACCCAGGCAACAGTGGACCCCCTCAGGGCCCTACGAAGGAGAGGAAGAAGCAGGAAGAAGCAGGAAGAGAGAAATAGGGTGGGAGGGGAGAGGCGCAGAATACGAGAGCGGAAGAAGAGGAGAGGGTTAGGTGGTATTTATAGGATTGCCAGAAGTAGCGTACTTGAGGTGTGGTCCTGCTCCTGAAACTTCACTTAATAGCTTCAATTGTCCCTGCTGCCATTGGCCTTTTAAATAACTCAGTGTGATTTTTATATTGTATTTACTATCTATTATTATTGTTTGTCTGATGGCTATGTGGTTACTGCTGGTTATACAACAAATTGCCCCTCGGGGATAATATAAAAATAAATTAAATCAAGGATACCTTATCCTTGATCCTTGATCCTTGGCCCAAACTGTGTCCCAGTTGATCTTTCCATTAATATGAGACATAGCTTTCTCCCAGTCTTTCATACTTGAAATTGAAACCTTAGAGTATGATATACATTTGCTGTACATAAAAGACATACTCTTAGGTACTGACAGAGACCAAGAAACTAATTGGTTGTTCATGAAATCATGGCCCCATTTGACCTTAACAGCTTTTAATGCAGATCTAAGTTTAATATATAGGAATAGGGATCAACTATCAGTACTGTATTTTGAAACACAGTCTGCAAAGGAGAGCAATGAATCCTCTCCATTAAGGTCACCTAAAACCAGAATACCTTTTTTCTAGCCTACATTTCTTGCACCAGGGGTTTGCCTCCAGAGAGTAAATTGTTATTCCTTTGTGAAATTTTGTTTTATATCCCATGTACTTTTTAACAGACTTTCATGTTTGTGAAAAATAAATCTGTTTTGTGATGGATAGGGGCTGGTTAAGTTTAAGCACAAAAACAACTTGGGAAATATCCTGTTTTGGGTTAGAATGAAGTACTTTGACCTTCGTCGTCATGGTTACAATAATAACTGCACGGTTAAAGTTAGGGGACAATCGTGGTCATGGTTTTTAAAAAACACCAGTGTTGAGTCACAATTGAAAACCGGAAATGTACAGCGATCTCTACGTTAAGGTCAGATGTTTTGTTGACCCATCCATCCTCCCACCCAATATCAACTTTGTCATACAGATTTCCTTCTTTGCTTGCATCAAATTTTTTTCAGCCGGTAGAGAGCACTGTCAGCTGAGATGACCAAACCTGAAAATGTACTTGATTTCTCACCAAGAATACATAGCACGCTATCTTGTCCTGCGGTAATGCAAGGACCAGACAGCTTGTAGCAGCGCCCCCTCAGAGGACACAATCAAGCTAACAATGACCAAAACTTGTACCTAGCTCATTTATTGGAAAGGGTTTTACAATCATGTCATCAAAGCTAATGCAATACTAGTCCCTGAAACTTGATGTCCTTATAACAGACTTTCTTTCATTCACATGCTGGAAGTCAACAGTTCTGGGGCCAGATGCATGAACAATGTGTACACAGAATAGGAATACATGTTTTTATATGCTATCTGAGGGTGATATGATGAGATGAGGTGGGGATGAAATATAAGGTGAGAATCGTTCGGTAAAACATTGTTTAGGTTGACAGCCAGCACTGATTGTGTGATTTTTATGCATCTCCACAGCCATCTGTAAAATGCCAGTCAAAGGCGCATTTATAAATGTAATATTGATTAATTACTTTTGTGTGATTCATTTTATCATTCTTTTAATTTACACAGGAGTCAACATTTTATTTTGTTGTTATGCATCTGGCCCCTGGTCCTTATTGCAGTGCTGGTGACTCCTGCTGCCTGCACAGTCAGTAATGAAACTGGGGGTAATTTGTAATGAAGTTACATAACATCAGCCTGTTAATGGCCCAACCAGACAGATGTGATGGTAGAAATGAAAATGAACATGTTTCATTCCATGTAGTGTGTCATGAAGATCACTAACAGACAAACAAAAAAATTAGCATGTCAGATTTTGTTTTGCTTTGTTTGACAACTTCTACAACCAGTTCTGTGACGTTGACCCATTTGAGCACAAAGCACTCTTCCATGCATAACTGGAAGAGTGCTTGATTACATATGTAAACATTTGTTATTGGGCTGTCAGGTCCCTGGCACGTGCTTACTCACCACCTCTGTATGTCACACAAGTCATGAGGGATCCAGAGTGATGATTGGTCCAACATGTCTTTCAGCCAAGTCACCGCAAGAATGTACAACTCTATGATCATCTAATCTGATACAGTGACCATCTTAAAAAGCTAAAACATTGTGTAGTCTGTTCCAGCCATGAGGACATACCTGGGTGGACGGAGCGGTGCCTCTGTTTAACTACAGGAGAGGACACTACAGTGCTCAGATAAACTGAGCAGATCATGCTAGATGTGACTGTTACTATATCTGCCAAATGAAAATTGGAATTGCATAAATCATCATGTACAAAAGATGTATACAACAGACACACACACTACGTGCACAGACAGTAAACTTACACAGACAGCATACTGCAAATATCAGATAAAGACGATAACTGATAAGGAGCAACAGATCAGATGCAGCCAAGTGGTGAAACTGCATTCCATTTTGGCAATCTATGTTGCAAACCATCCATCTTGACTGCAGTAACCTTTCACAGCAGATTTCATCAATATTTTCACATTAAAAGTATAGTTAAGTTTTTGGGTAATTTTCCTATTTTTCCTGCTTAGAAGCAGATCTAGACACGTGTAGATTTTCTTATGCTTGTGTATGTTGTTGTTTGAACTTGCACAGCATTTAATACCAAACACTTTGCCTTTTTTGTGTTGACTTTTGCACATTTTGCCTTTATATATTATAATATATATTATATTATATATTATAATATATATTATAAATATTTTTATTTAAGTGCTCAACACTACAACTCTGTGCCATTTGAACATTTACATATCATAGCACTTTGAGTTTCACTATGAATGAAAAGTGTGGTACAAATTAAATGTATTATTATTAAATGGTAAATGGACTGTACTTGTATAGCGCCTTTCCAGTCTTCCGACCACTCAAAGCGCTTTTTACACTACGAATCACATTCATCCATTCACACACATTCATACGCTGAATGGGTACAGGGGCTACCATGCAAGGTCCCAACCTGCCCATCAGAGGAAGCTAACCATTCACACACATTCATACACTGATGGCACAGCCATCAGGGGCAATTTGGGGTTAAGTATCTTGCCCAAGGACACATCGGCATGTGGACCGGAGGAGCCAGGAATCGAACCATCGATCTTCCGATTAGTGGACGAAAGGTAAAGTGCACTTTACCTTTTCTCTAGTGCCTAAATGCTTTCAAAAAAATGAAAAAAAAATGCTTTCACCATTGTGACATACAGAATCTCATCAGACAATATATATTTGTCTGTATGTTTTATGTGGAATAGTGTCATAGTTAAATTAATTAGTTGATTAAATTAAACATGATGTGATTTTACATAGGAAGCAATCAGACATGTCTTATGACATTACAATAGGTATCTAGTTTTCCAGAATTTGTTTCTGAACTTTCTGAACTTTTATAAGAAAAAAGCCATACAGGTTGCTGCCAGTCTCCCTCTTCTGTTGTAGTAGTTACAGTATACTAGGGTTTATCAAAACTTTATTTTTGTTGCTCTGGCCATCATTTCTGTGGGTTATAATAAGTAATAGCTGAGATTGTGTCTGTTCATCAAGTCAATCATCTCGTGGGTGAGATAGTTCTGTGCATTGCTGTCTACCATAGTGTTGTTCTTTTTGGCAGACTGACATGTTTGATTCATGGAAAATATATTGTACAGGTGTTTGCCAGTTGTCCTTCATGTGTTGAGATGAAATGTCACAACTCATTTGTCAGGCAGTTTGCTATTAGTCAGCAGTGCAAAATCAATTACAGAAAAAAACACATTCTCAAGACCATGTTTATTTACAATAATTGTCTCGTGCATGAATCTCAATGCTGCCCTCTTATTGGACATATTTCTGTCAGTACTTGTGTAGAGATAGAAATTAAATGACGTCCTCCTGTGAGACTGATAGTGACGATAAGACAAACGTGAAAAGCAGACTTCCTGATCAGGAAAGAAACGCTCTTCCTAAAGGCCTACTATCAGCTGGTAACTTAATTATGACTTTACTGTTGTGTTGCATTGTAATGTATTTTACTTATTTTATAGTATTGTGTGTGACCCAGGTTACAAATACAGCAATAAATAGGAACAGATAAAAATGATGGATAGATACATGAAAATAAATAATCAATGACAATGAAAAATCTGTCTTGAAATACATTATGTTGAAATCATAAACTGTTGATATGATAAGTTGTATGATTTGATAAGTTGATAAGTTTTAAGTGAACTAGAGTTTCCCTGAAGATTGGACAGAAATTGTATCTTTGTCATTGTGTGTGGGCGTTGGAGATGGGAGCAAACACATGCAGGACACCAGATGGCGTGTCATACCCACAGAACTCCCTAACCATCAAAAGACATTCCAGCATCTGGACCCGCTGCATGGTTTGACTCTCTGAAGGACTGTTACACTGCTGTTGTGCTTGAACTATAGATTGTTTTTTTTCTTTTCATCTTTGAATGAACTGAGACACTGAACTGGAAACAACAGATATCCGTTGGACTGCAATATTGTTGTGGTGTTAGCCTTAAATTGTTAATATATACTTTGTATACATATTGTGATATTGTGTGATATTGAATTGTATATATTTTTTTTTTAATTTAATGAGTCAAATTAACTGAAGGAATTTAAAAAGACTACCTGTTTACTTGAAAATAGTTAACTTATAAGGAAAACTAAAATAGGAATAATAAGAAGAAAATACAGACAGGTCTTAACTTAAATACGATACGATACAATATACTTTACTGTCCCCTTAGGGAAATTTTTGCTGCATTTAGCAAATGTCATTCTACATTTTACACACAGAGTATGTAGACATGTGACACAGTCAACCACATACTAGTATTCATATGTACATACTGTACATTCAAGTGCTGTTAGTAAAAACTTTAAAACAACATATTGCATATCCATCCTAACAAAGTCCCTTTGGGGACAGAACTGGAGAGCTCTCACAACCCCCACAGGGTACCTGTACTGATTGATTTGGTGTCAGAGGGTGTTGTTGACCTTTACATGCTGGATACGATCTGTCAGAAAAGAGAAGCACCATTTAATAATAAAAGGGTTGACACTCATCTGTTTAATTTTCTGAATCATGAGATATGGCTGAATGTTAAAAGTGTGTTAAAAGCTGAGCTAAAATCAACAAAAAGCAGGTGTGTGTAAGCTTTGTTGTCTTCCATATGCTTAAGAATCAGATGGGTGATGCTGTTAACAGCATCATCAGCACTCCTCCTTTGTCTCTAAGCATATTGGAAATGATCTAACAATGGATTTATATCTGCTTTGAATTAGGAAACCGTATTTTTCCAAGCATTTCATCATATCTGAGTTAAAACTATCGGCCTATAATCATTGTTAATTGCACAGGAATTACATTTTTAGGAACTGGTGTAATGACAGTGTGTTAGTACAGTGACTGTTGGAAAATAGGGTACCGTGCTGGAATCAGCTCCTCTGCAAAAGTTCTCAGCAGAAAAGCAGAGATGCTGTCTGTGCCTGTAGACTTTTGTTGCATACCTGATAGAAGAATGACTGGACCTTACGTCAGTCCACAACCAGCCTGGTGCCAGAGTCACTTGAAATGGTCTCTAGCACAGTGTTACAATCCTAAGTGAAATCCTGAGTCTCAAACCTGAAATAAAATTCACTCAGTTCGTTGGCTTTCTGAAGTTCATGATGGTGATCAGCAAGGTGATGAGGTGCCTCTTGCTTGGTTCAATGTATGGCTTTCACAGAATCCCAGTTTTTTGGAGTTTGTTATGGTGAAAATTTGTTCTATCATGTCCTTTTTGCCACCTCCTGGCCTCCCTTGACAACTGCCTGAGTTCCTTTTATTTTGAGCTGCACCCAGTCATGATTTCTGAAGGCTGCTTTTTTCATGTTGATACAATCCTTCACCTTTTTTGTAATGTGTGGTTTGTTGTTGGGATACACAACAATGTCCTTTTTGATGTCCACATTATCCACACAAGGTTATACGTCTGGTTACTCTCTCTATAGCCTCATCTACATTTGTGTCATAAAACATATATAAATAAATAATTCCAGCAGTTAGTGCACATAAAGCATCCTTTCAGTGTCTCTATGCTATCTTCTGACCACATAGTCACTGTTTTGACCTGTGGTTTGCTGCATTTAAACACAGTCTTCTACTGTGTTGTGGTCACTTTACCAGAAAAAACTGATCAGAACAGATAGCTTGAGATTGCAGTGGTTAAGGTCACCCAGAATGAAAATAGGGGCCCCAGGTGTATGCTGCAGCTGATGGTGAACACAGTCTGCTATGTGGGCTGCAGCTCTCGCTGCATTCCCACAGAGTGGGACACAGATCCCACAGATGGTGTTTCCAAACTCCCTTGGGAGGTAAAACAGTCTCATACTTAGACAAAGAAGTTCAACGTCAGTTAGAGATAGTTTCTCTAACTGTGTATTGTTTGCACCAGTTGTTACACACAAACACACAGGTGCCTCCACCCCTGTCCTTCCCCCCACGAGTTATTTCTGTCTGTACAGATGAGAGAGAAACCCTCAACTTCAACCAGGGAGTTGGGGATATCCTTGTGGAGCCAGGTTTCTGTGAGCACCATGACACTTCTTTCACAATACTCAAAACATGCCCTGGCGTTGATGCAGAGCAGCTCAATTTTGCTTCTGAGTGACCTTGCGTTGTACAGTATCCTGGAGGGCAATGAATGTCTGTTTCTCTGTCATCTGAGGCACTGTCTTACAACCCCTTGTCTGCCTCCTCTCTGCTGACGCCTGCATTGTTCAGGCTGCACTTTCACAGCTTCGCAGGTCCATGATGGGAGTAAATCCAGCAGAGTGAACTGACAACAGATATGATATACTGGACTTTTGAAAGAACTTTTGATGTTTTTGTCCAACACTGCAGCAGTCCAACATGTAGGATGGAGTAACAGACAAACTTACCTTTCTCAAGTACACAGCTACAGAAGGCTTCTGTTGTCATTTCAGAAGAAAAAACTGTAATATAATAAAGTTATGTAATGATATAACATGTAGGTGGCCCTTTTTTTCTATTAATTACACAGTAAGAACAAGTTATGTAGGCTTTTGTTTACTTTGCAGCTCAAAAACTGGACATATTACTTCAGGGGAAAGGATATTCACATCCAGTTAAATATTCTTGTGCTAGAATTCAGGGTAGTGATGGGAACGGCTCCTTCCCTATACTCCATTGCGACCATTACAGTCCTCTGCCTCTGGGCAATTGTGCTTTTCTTATTGTTGCATGACCTAGTTGCTTCACTGTGCAAAATGATGTACATTTGACACTAGAAGGTTGTTTTCACATTCATCTACTGGAGGGATGTTTCTCTGGGCTCACTTTAAATCTCAGTTTAACATGGGGACATAACAGCAGTATTTGTGACATCACAACTAGTTTTGAGCCAATCGTGGTCCCGTATGAAACTTACACCAGTGTGATGTGGACTCTTTAAGCCTCCAGTGCACATATACTAAGAATGGACTTTACAGTGAAGTAGGAGACATCTTGTGTTCAGCAGGAAAACATTTGAAATGATCAATATCTAGACATAGATATAGATATAGATTTTGAATTTTTCAATGAAGGAGAAGAAGTAGATGTCATTTTGAGATTTTTTGAATTAGGTAATTGAAGCTTTTTGTGGAAAAAACATATCAGATACATAATATTGTACATATCTTATTTCTCTGAAAAACGTATCTGAAGGAGATTTAAAAGTCTAATTTCTAAAAAACAAACAACAAAAAAAAACAGGCAACATTTACTGTAAGTCACCTGGACATAAGCATTTTGGGGGGAGGTGTCGCGAACATCAACTTGATTATTCTGGGGGGTCGCAACTTGAAAAGGTTGAAAACCACTGTGCTAAATGACAGTAATGTAATGGGGAAACTAAGCTACACTTTACACAGGGCTCTGATAAACAGTGTGTTCCTTCAGTTTAACACCAGATGTCTCTATTGCCCTGATAAATACCTACAGGGAACTTGCTTCAAGAGTTACATCAATATCAACAATATCAACAGCCTAGTCTGACCTTTAGTCTGCTAGCTGTGTACCTCTGTTATACTGTACAGTGGTGTTGTTGCACATGTGGCAATGAAGAGGGTATGTGTAGATTTCAGAAATGATTGTGCATATGGTGTTTTCCAACTTCAGTAGGTTCACAAGGCCTCTCACTTATACACCGATGTTGGTGGTGTTGCCATGTAAGGTGCTGGCGTGCCCATTCAGGAGTAAATTGAGGTTCAGGGTTTTGCTGAAGTACACTTTGACATGTGGCCAGGAGGAACATGGCACAGATCTAATAGAGTATTATTCTAATAGCTTTTAAAACCTTTTAAAGGTCCCATGAAATGAAAAATACTTTTTCCCAGTTTTGATCCTGTATCCCTGTGTTAATTGTTCATACTCTTGTTATATGCCAAATATATGTCAAAAATCAGTATCAGAGTATTTTTAGATCAAAATCTGTCTTTCCTCCTTCTGTAAAACAGTTTCAAACGTTTGATGACTCATCCTGCAGTCAGGGGCGTTAAGTTCATCCAATCAATGAATAAAAACACACTTCACTGTTTGTGAGTTGTAGTCGCTAACAGAGCAATATGGAGAGAGATAAGAAGAGATGTGTGTTTGGATATCAGTGGGCAAAAGCTTTGTTTTCATTTCCAGAACAGTGTGGCTAAGGTCTAATTCATTCATCTGTCCCTCGTCCTCCTCCTGATTTAACAACAGGTGATGGAGTTGAGTGTGGAGCCAACAGTCCTCTGTAGCTCTGTTTCTATGGATGTATTACAAGAGCTGGATAGGGCTCCACCGCTATCACTATCACAGCTAGAGAAGACAGCTTTCACATGGAAATAATAATGTTGTACAAACGCAAACCAGCCAATTAAAGTAGTAGGGGATCTGTGATTCCTGTTCACATCATGTTTACTCACTTTACATGGAATTTACCACCGAATTATGTTAAATGTTTGCAGAATGAGTTAGGGTCTGTTTATGAGAAATCATAAATGATCTTTTAGAAGCAGTAGATGTTTACCGGTGAAGCAGCCGATTCTGTTCCCCTCCAAATTTCCATTTCCCTTTATGCCACCATATTATAAGTCTTGCGTATTTGCCAGGTTACTGTACTTATTCACAGAACTAACATCGGTGATATGTACAACTGGATGTATGGAAAGCTAAATGGGCTAAAACAGTCATGTTTGTAACTGGTGTTGTTTTTATGTGTGTAAAGTTGCTATATATTTACCATTTTACATGCTTTATTATATTATTATTATTATATTATATATATTATTACTATATACGCACTGGCTTTACTTCCTTCCTCTCTTATTTTAAACATTCCTTCATTCAGTTATTCACTAACTGAATAAACCTGTGTAGCAAAAACATAGCCTATAGGATTTTGCATCTTTCCCCAAAATTAAAAAAATGACTGTTTTAGCCTATTGTCTGTCAAAGAATTCGTTTTAAAATACTACTGTTGGTTTATAAAGAACTGAATGGTTTAGGGCCAAAATACATTTCTGGTCTGCTGCTACGTTATGAACCATCCAGACCTCTCAGGTCGTCTGGGACAGGCCTGCTTTCTGTTCCCAGAGTCAAAACTAAACATGGAGAAGCAGCGTTTAGTCTTTATGCTCAACATATTTGGAACAAACTCCCAGAAAACTGCAGGTTTTCTGCAACTCTCGCAGTTCTTTCAAATCACAGCTAAAGACTTTTCTGTTTGCTGCCTACAAACAGATTAACAGATTATTAAACCAAATTTGAGGGTTAATATCTTATACTGCACTGTAACTTTTATTCTTCTGTTTTATCTGTCTTATTCTACTTTAGCTTGGTTTTTCCCCAAAATTTAACACTTTGTAATTGTATTTAAATGTCTTTTTACATCCCCTTGTTGCTGTTATATTCTGTCTAGATGCCTTTTATGCTCTGTGTAAAGCACTGTGAATTGCCTTGTTGTTGAAATGTGCTATAATCATAAACTTGCCCTGCCTTGCCTCGCCTAGTTTTAAGAGATTAGTTAGATTAAGCAATAGTTTAAACTTAAAATTCATTTATACAATTAATTTATACAATTAATTTCTTCTGCTTTGCCAGTTCTGCTTCCTGCTTAGCCACTTCTTTAAACAATGTGGCGTCCTCCCTCAGAGCTGTAGTAGCAGCCTCCTCCTCCTTTGGTATCTGGCGCTTTCTGAAAATTTCTGCTTGGTCATTTTTTTCTGTCAGACTGAACACATTTTATTTTCTCCTCCATAATCAGTGCCTGTGCCTGCCTTTCTCTGTGGAGGTTTCTATTGGCAATATCATCCAGTCTCTTTTTCAAAATGCTTTTCTTTGACTCAGCTTTTTTCTGTGCCTGATGTCTTACCTCCTGTGCATGCAATTCATCAAGAGCCCAGAGTCTGTCTCTCTCTTCCTTCTCCTTCTGTCTCTCTTCCTCTATCACCTGTTTTTTCTTTCATTTTCTTTCATTTGCTCAGCTTCATGTTCTGCTTCTAGCTCACTGTCACGCCACCAAGTCAAGCCATGCGTTCAGGGATTGAATCGAGAGCATGAATAACTATAGTAATAGTAATTCCTGGTGAATTAAGTAGTTCATATGTACATATTATTAACATGAGGGCATGAATGAAATAGTTTGTGTGCATGTATTGTTAATTCAAGAGCACAAAGTAGTTCATGTTAATCTATTGTTCATCTGGGAGCACAAATGAAATAATGTGTGTGCCTGAGTTATTAGTTTGAGAGCATGAGCACAGGTATTATTATTGTAATTCTAAAGCAGGAATTAAAGGCTTCTTTGCCCCAACTGGCTTCACAACACACAAAGGTGATTCTGAAAAAAAAGTCACACAAAGCTGGCTATCATGACATCACTAAACTTAAATATGACATGTAAATGATAGATAAATTATCAATAGACTGCGGTTGGTTGAAGTCAAGCGTCTCTGTGGAGAATTCTGAAGAAGGAAAGAAATTCACTGATACATATTGATGGCCTTGGGAGGCACCTTTAGTTGTTTACAGATTCCCACCAGACCTAGACAAAGCTTTACAGAGCTCTCCCTTCCACATGATATCCATATAACTTTGTCCTGCTGTTACCCGCAAGACCCTGCCGTCTAACATAAAACCATACATGGTACACAATGCAAGGTACAGATTTTTCTATCAGTAAACAACTAGGCCTATATTATTTTGTAAAAATAAGTGAAACAAGCATATCACATTGATTTATTTAATATATTTGTTTAGCTGGAATGAAGGTAAAATACTGAGAATAATCATTAGCTACTGTTCACCTAAAGATGGATTCAGCAGATAAATGGAACTGAGAGTTACTGGGTTAGTGAGTCACCGTTTGTTGTTCTGTTGTCTCTTTTTTCCCTTGCTCACTCACTGACAACTTTCATGAGTCCCTTGTCCACTAAGTATTCGCAAATGCCCACAAGATGTCGGGATATTGTCCCACCCACATTTCAACAAAATATGATTAGCTAAGATAACTGTCAAAATCAAATTCATTCAGTAATCTCAGTTGATTTCTCTGGATTGGCCATGACAACAGCAAACAAATGTGTTTTGTCCAAATGGATCGCTGAAGACCCCCCCCCCCCCCCTAGCTACTCACACTAGGTAAATGAACTCAACTACTGTATGCCCTTAGAAAAGATCACATTAAATGTGAGAAGTAATCCACAGAGATTTCTAAAAACATGGCAAGCCTGGAATGACTTCCAAGAAATATGAGGGTAAACCTGTACTGCTTCACCACTTTACTCTCTTTTCTATTTTTATAATTTTTTCTATTTTATTTTATTCATTTTCCTTTTTATACTGACACCGCAATCCTCCTGTAGACTATAAGGTGCTCAGTGTACACACATATGAGGTTACTAGTGTGTGTGTGTGTGTGTGTGTGTGTGTGTATTTGCATTTGCTTTAATGCATATGGTTACCTACTCACCCACCAGTGCTTATCTGTATATAAAAATGAGCAGAAATGCGTAACTGGATGGACGATGTGAATTACAGGCTGCATGTGTTTTGTGAATTGTCGACTGTATGCTGTAATAGGTTAAATGGAATGCACAACTTGGCTGTACCGAATATAGAATGCACCACTGATATATTGGAAAGTGGTCCGTTACACTACGTGTACCAAGTAATAGATTTTGGAAGATGTGCTGCATAGCTACGTTGAACTCATTGTTCTTATTTTAATTTCTTTCATTTTATTTTTGTTTCTTTTTGGTAAAAAAAAACATGAAATGCTCAATAAAAAACAATGTTCAAGAAAAAAAAAGAAATCTAATTCATGCCTACATTGACGTGACTTAGACTAAGTTCACACTGCAATCTTTAGTACTCAAGATCTGATTTTTATATTTTTATATTTTATTTTTTTATTTTTAAAATGTGGCCAATATCAGATTCCACAGTGCACCTGCCATGGAGATTCCCAACATGTGATCAGTTTATCCAAATAAGGCAAATCTGCTTCAACGTTTTCAGAGATGTTAGGAGCTGCTGGCTGGGTGAGACCGGCTGGTCATCTCACAGTGCTGCGTCATCATCCCCAGGGAAAAATGATCTAATGAACTGATCTGTGCAGCTCTCTGTGTGATTTACCGCTGGCTCTGATGTCTCCGTAGTGTGTCGATGTAAGATATCTTTCCTTTTGGAAGATAAATGTTTGCCCATTTAAAATCAGCAATGTTTGGCCCACATGAAATCAGCAATTGTAGCTGCCCTAGCTGTGAACGAATTATATCTCATGCGCACAAATTAATCAAAATGTGGGAACGAATTAATATCCCATGTGCACAAATTAATTGAAATGTGGGAATGAATTATATCTCATGCACATGAATTAATCAAAATGCGGGAACAAATTATATCTTGTGCGCACCAGTTAATTAAAACATGGGAACAAATTATATCTTGTCAGACATTCGTTACAGCTACTAAAGGTCTTGGCAAGGGGGAGTCGCCGATTCACCCAGACGCCATCAGAAGAAAAATTTTGATTGGTCCATTTCCTGTTCCGTTACATTAGCCCACTGTTTGCCAAGACATATTAGTCTAAGTTTATAACAATTTTAGAAATTGTTACCATTATTTCAGTGAATAAAAATAATTTAAAAAATATTTATTGGGAGTACAAAAATTCTTTCAATGTTTTTTCTTAGGCCTTTACTCAATACAATGAAGGCCCAGAGGGTTCCCCTCTGCTGTATAAGCATTCATTATTTTTGGGCTCTGGCCCATAGAGTTGCAATTGCAAAAATGTTAACTCAGGAGCAGTGTAGTAATTTGTTTGCACAAATGATTAAATCTAGAGCATTATTAAGTAATTAATGTGCACAAATGATAAATCCGAGAACACAAACTAAGTCATTATTCATTCCAGACCATGAAATGAAGTTCTTTGAGAAGTTTACAATGTAGAACAAAGTCAAGAGGTTGCGATATGTAGCATAACAAGCTAGCTAATGAAGCACTGTAAACGGAAGCACATTCCCCTGCATGTACATTTGTGTCTGCCTTACATGGAACTACTCTCTGGGGAATGAAAAAGTATTAGTGTTCAGAGTTGTTTCTAAACCAACTAACATGCCAGAAAGAACCCAGTGCAGCAGTGTGGCTCACTCATGTTATTTTAATAGTTTTTGGACAACAACGTAGGTCTACAACACAGAGCAATAACATCTATCAGGTTTGACATATACACACAACACTGGTGAGTAGGATCAATTCACTGTTGGCTTATGTCTGCACATGAGCTTGAGTTGACAAGAAAAATATAGAAAATCAACAGTCAAATCCTTTATTTCATCAGTAAAAAGTCCAATTTGGGACTTAAGGACTGTTTTTAACTAGATTTCTGTAGTTTGTCTTACTTGATGATGAAAATTTTGAATAAGGTTGCAATTAATTATATTCAGTTATTTTTTACCTGTGATAGTAATGTTGCTGCTGCCAAAACTGCAATATTTTAAATATGTCCTGTATAAATAGATACAAGTCCATAAGTATTTAACAGTTGCATACTTTCTTACATGAAAAGAACATTTCACCTGAAAAGAAACTTCCAACTTTTTTTTTTAAAGAGAAGATGAAATAGTGAAATACCTATTTATAGCATCAACGAACTATTTAGATATACCACAATGCAAACAACATAAAAGTAAGCCTTTTCTAAGAAAAACACTAATATGCCTTTATGTTGTATTTATAACCTAGCATGCCGCCATCTTTTTTTCGTCAGAGCTGATGAATTGGAAAGATCCACTATCCAAATCAGAAACACAACTGGATATGCTTTTGAGTCAATAAGAGCAGCAATAGTGATAAGACCTCCCACAGAATCGGATGACGGTGACAAAAGTGGAAGGATAACATTACCTGAATGTGAAAGTCGGCGCATTGGAAATAATAGGTGGTGCCGGTGCAGGGCTTGTATCCCAATGCCAACTTATGTGGAAGGCGTGTGCTGCCAGGAAGTCAACCTGGAGCATCTCATACAAGATAACATTGACTGTCAACCAATCTTACAACCTAGCTTACAACCAATCCGACATTTCAGATGTCGTGTGAAGAGAGAGAAGTACCGGAGGTCTCAATGCTGGATACTGGAACGCCCAATCAACAGTAGGTAAGCTTAGCATAATGACTAAATTCAGTTAAAGGTACTTAGCTGACAAACACACCTCTCCACACAAAGCCTATGCTATACCATTGTCTTGACCACTGTGCTTATGATGTTAGCTTGCTAGAGTGCCTGTCATGTTGCAACTACTGTTAACATTGATTTGATTTAATTTATATGACATATTGAAATAAATATACACTGTGTGCACAATTATTAGGCAAGTTGTATTTTTGAGGATTAATTTTATTATTTAACAACTACAGTGCCCTCGGTCAATCCAAAATGTTTATAAACCCTCAAACCTGAATATTTAAGAAAGTAAAAGTGAGGTTTTGGCTTTCTTAGGAGAATATCTATGTGTGCACAATTATTGGGCAACTATTAGAGTGCAGAATTATTATGCAACTAAATGAAAAACAAAAATTTTCCCATCTCACTTGTTTATTTTCATCTGTTAAAGTGAGAATAATAAACAACTCAAAATTTACAAAAAAACATTTTTGACATTTCAAAAAAAAAAAAAAAAAAAAAAATCAGTTTCAGCCTTACTTACCTTGGCCATGTCTCTGAGCACTGAACACCTTGTACTTCTTGGCACTCCAGGTAGGTTGCAGTTCTGGAATATGACAGCACTGTAGGATAATGGGTTCCTGGTAGCTTCACGTTTGATTCTTCTCTAATCTTTGGCAATTAATTTGCGTCTTTTTTTCTCAACACGTTTCTTGCGACCCTATTGACTATTTGCAACAAAACGTTTGGTGGTTCTGTGATCACGCCCCAATATCTTTTCAGAGTCAGTTAAATCTCTTTTTTGGCCCATTTTGCCTGAGGAAAAGAAGCTGCCTAATAATTATGCACACCTTGATATAGGGTGGTGATCTTAGGCCACATCCTCCCTCAATACACAAATACACATCACCTGATATGCTTAAATCCAATAAGCATTCAAATTTATATAGCTTGGAGTTGGAAAATATCCATAAAAATGATGATATGGTCAAAATACTCACTTGCCTAATATTTGTGCGCACAGTGTATATATAAAATGTCATACACTGGGACACCAACATAGTCTATTAATTTAAAATGTCAGGGATAACAGAAAAAAGCTAAAAGATAACTTGTTTCCATTGTAGTCCTTATGAGCCCATATCCCAAATGACAAAATGATGAATTAACAACTGTGATATATTGTAGGGGTGTGCCCAAATAGTGGGGATTTTTTATGAATTTTTGTTTCATACAAATATTTTAAAAATGATTTGTTTTAAAAAAAAAATGTCAAATACCAGCTCACAGGTTGGTCACATCGCTATCTCAGTCTCTCTCCTCTGCTCCGCTGTTACGTCTATCAGCAGGTCTCAATGAAGGGGGTCACATCCACCTGCTACATGACACACATTTGCTAATTTGGACATCACTCCTAGAGTTGGGGGTGTTCCCCAGAGATAAAGCGGAGCTACTGACACACGCAAAGTGCTCCCAAGGGAACACTTCATGAACACTTATCGTAACACTTTAATTTTCTAAAATTAAAAGCATAATAAAAACAATAAGAGGATTTTTAAGCCTCTTTTCACTTTTATTCAAATACAAATATAAAATAGCAAATAATTTTGCTGCCTCAACAAATACAGATACAAATTCAAATACTAGGCCCTTTGCACATCCCTAATATATTGCCTGACATATATTGTGCTAAGTAGCTGTGATGTTATGTGGTGGGTGATGACAGAGACAACATCAGTTAAGTATGCTACTGTTCAACAGACTGCTGTTAGAGAAATGCTACACTGGCGACATCTAGTGGGTCTGGACAGAAACAACGTTTACTTGGAAAGGATCTAAAATAGACACATAGTATAACATGCTAAAACAGCATCCTGCCCCTTTACACAACCTGAACTTGACTGGCCCAGACCCGTCACATTAATTGTGATAGGATTTATTATTCATTGTGATATATTATGATTATGTTAAAATTACACATAATTTGAGTTATGGCTAACATTTATATAAATTCTATGAGTGTATAGGTACGTATATTGTTATAATCCCAATCATATGGTACATTTTTGTCTTAAAATTAAAAGTTTAGAGGCATAGCTTTGACAGTGGTCCAGCGCACACACTACACACGGTTATTTAATTTGACATAATGCTGGAAAATGACGATCATGATTAGTTTTCATGATCGTCTTACATCCATATGTGAATCCATACCAACCTCTCCCTGTCTTTTCAGGCTCACAGCCTACAGGGAGTTTGCCCTTTGATCTAGGGGTCATCTGGGCTCATTCCCTGTAACAAATACTGCTGCAGGTACTGACATATTTTACTCCATTACACCCCTCAGTGGAATGCCCTACCTGATTATATGAAGAACTGTAGTTCTATCAATGCATTAAAGGCCAAATTAAAAAATCAACTAAAGATGAATCAGCTGTGTGACCGCTGAGCCTAGTTTACATTATTAATTTTTAATTGACATTGTGGGTGTATGTGATGTGCTGTTGTGTGTAGCTTTGAATTTTGTATGGTGTGTTCTTTGTGTTTTTTTGTTTGTTTGTTTGTTTGTTGTTGTTTTTTTGCTTTGTACTGTTTGTTGATGTGCTGTTGTATGTTTTGATTATAATGGACTACGGATGCAAATTAGCTTCAAGCTAACTCTGGTGCAGTGCATCATTTAAACTTAATACTGCACACTGTCCTGTTCAATAAATCACATCAACCCCTCAACAGAGGCTGGGAACACCAGGTATGCATGTGACCATCAATGCACTCTGTCTTCACCTTTATCCTAAATCCACTTTTTGAAACTGTTGGCAGCTCCACAAGACATTTTTCACAATTCTCCCAGTGACACAGTTTCAGTAGGTCTTCTGTAGATACAATGCTCTGTCGTCTGAGAGATTGGGCTCCTTGTCCTTTACATTTCAAGCTCATTTCCATTTCTTCTTCACTCAGTTGAAATTTATAATCAGGCTCATCTAAGCTTGTGTCCTTTGCACTTTCCTTATGGACTGACCCCTCACTGCTCAGGCACTTAAATGATACCTCACTCTGCTGTAGTGATGAAGCCCTTGGCACTGGAATACTATCCGATAGACGAAGTCATCTACTGATGTACAGTAGGAATGGTCATTGATGATTGTTATATTACCTATGTCATCAGTGACTGTGCCTTTGCTCACGAATGCCCTTTCACTGCCCTCACTTTATCTTCCACCAGATCAGTCTGGGTACTGACATCCACCTTGTTTCCGCTGCCCTTGCACATGGCAAAAAGACTACCATCATACAACTGGTACATATGAGTTGTTATAATTGTATTTGTGGGATTTTGTGGGTGTGAAAAGTTTGTTTACATGTACAATATTGTTTAAAGATAGAATAAAATGTATGTCATAAACAAAAGCTGATGTTCAATCAATGAATTAAATATACTGCACCAGAATAAGTCAATTTTTTATCCATTTTGATTTTTATTGACAACTCCTAGTGCAAACAAGCTAACAACAACTACAGAGACAAACAGTGAACCATTCCCATGACATCACCATCTAGCTTGTTCAAACATGGCTGCACCTTAATGCCAAAAAAGTGAAATACTATTTAGTTCTCCAGCAAAACTAGTTGAATTTCAGGTTTGATTGCAGAACCCTACCTTACTCGGGTTAAAAAAACAAACAAATAATACTCATATTGTTCAATGCTTTTCATTTAGATGAACAGGTGAACAGTTTTGCAACTACAAAAGCTAGCATGACTCTGTCTAAAACTAATAAAATTAGCCATACCAGCACAATTAACACATTTGTTTAAACCATATAAATGCTGAATTGCAAAAATGACATAGTGGTTTTAATCTGTACAAAAACCAAGTGGGTCTCTGGGAGACTGTATGGGAGAGTATTTCTTGGCCAGGTGCATGAAATTCATGGAGGCCTGTCATCACTGTGAGGTTACTGGTCCCACACATGACATCCTGTTAAACCCAATATGTGTTAATTTTTCACTTTGGTTTTTGTATGGATTAAACAAACAAGCTGTATGATGTGTTAACTGGTAAGCATTACAAGTGCCTGTAGGACCTGTTTGGACTAGGACTGCCCCCTAAAAGTTGCTGAGTCAGTCACTGAGTCAACTCACATTTTGTCAGTCAAATTGCTGCCTGTTTTTTATGTATTTATGTAATCAAAATAAAATCGACACAAGATGATGGAAGCAGAAGACAGCAGCTATGCAGAGTGACTGTTTCTGCGCCGAGCTCTGATGCTCTCAGCTCCAGTGTTAAATGCAGTGTCGATTGAACTACTCTTTAAACAGACGTGTACCATCGTCTCTCTCTCTCCTCCTCCTCTACTGCCCAGTGTGACTGACCCTCTGGCTGACAGTGCTGTCAGCAGCCAACAAGAGAGACAATTTGTGGTGTGTCTGGATTTTATGACTAAACTAATACCAGGACGCAAACTTTTTATTTCTCTGATGTTTTCATATCACAAACGATGAACAACAGCATTAAAACACAAGTCTTGCGGGTAAAACATGCAACTCAAAAGCTGTTATATCCGTATAGTATGAGGCAGCTGCTCTGCAGGTGCACTTGATTTGACAGTAACTGCAGTAACTGGGCGGAGGTAAGACTCCTGAATTTGCACCCCAAATGCTGGCAAAACTTTCTCACCACAGCCTTCTTAACCAGCAAAGAGGCAGAAAAAATGTGCATAGAGGCATGAGGGAGTTAAAGCACAATTAAAGCACCCCAAATAATCACTGTGACAAAACACTCAATAGAGTGAAAAATGAGACATCTGCAGAATTAAGCAGATGAATGAGCGGTCGGATTTAATAATAATATAATATAATAATAATAATAATAATAATAATAATAATATAAAATAATAATAATAATAATATAATTAGAATTATTAGTTTTGTTCTTGCAACTGCATTTATAACCTTTTTTTTACTCAAACATAGCTTAAGCATGTCGTGTGATATGTTACCTTGGTAAATATTACTGTGACCACTACAGAAAATTACAGATGAACATTTAATATCCAGGAATTGACATTATAGACCAGGGGTCGGCAACCCGTGGCTCTGGAGCCACATGCGGCTCTTTCAATCCTCTGCCCTGGCTCCCTGTGGCTTTGAAACAAAATATCAATAAATAATGGCTATTTAATTTTAATTAATTTTATTTTATTTAGTTAGTTTATTTTAATGTAATAGTTGTTATTTTGGAGAGTTAGGTGATCTTGTAATATAAAAATAAAACGTGTTTTAATATTTTGTCGATTGAAATATACGTCACCTGCTGGGCCGTTGCCGGACAACAGGCAAGTGCATTTTTTGAGTGGTCTACCCCCAGTAAGCTAATGATGGAAAAATCCAAAAAAATAAAGATTTCTGATGAAAATAGAACTTTTAATGTTTCATGGACAGATTTATTTGCTTTTACTGTTGACGAGAATGGTTCACCTGTTTGCTTAATATGTGGGGAGAAATTGGCGAACAACAAAAAATCAAACCTTGAAAGACATTTCCAAAACAAAGACTCAGCTTTCGCTGAAAAATACCCAGCTGGAGATGATCGAAAAAGAGCAGTTTCGGAACTGCTGCGGAAAACTGACCAGAGCAAAAACACTTTGAAGAGGTGGATGAAGTCTACAAATTCATACACTTCGGCTAGTTTTGTGGCAGCTCAGGAGATCACCAGGCACGGGAAGCCGTTCACTGATGGAGAATTTCTAAAAGAATCGTTCATAAAAATATCAGAACATCTATTCTCGGACTTCAAGAACAAGAGTGAAATTGTTCAGAAAATTAAAGATATACCTCTCTCTGCAAAGACTGTCAAGGACAAGATCATAAAAATGGCAGCAAACATCACCAATCAACAAATAAAGGATATTAATTCGGCTCCAGTGTACTCATCGCTTGTGATGAGTCAAAAGATGTCAGCGATATTGAGCAAGTAGGTGTAAGGCAGATTTATGATTAAAAATACTCCTGACCTTAATGACAGTGCTGAGCATATCACTATTATATCTGCAAAATATTAAACTCTTAAAAAAAACTTTAAAAAAATCATTGTACATACGGCAGAATAGACACAAGAACAAGAAATGTGTTACCTAAAGTAAAGCATTTAGTCAGTCAGGCATACAGGTTGTTCATAACATAGTTGACTAACTAGCAAAAATATGTTTTCCCTTAAAATATCAAAAAAGTTGTTAATGCTGAATGAATGAATATTTTAACTTAAACCACTGATTGTTTTATTGAGAAAACACAATACATTTGTATGTTTTTGTTTATGCGAAATATGTACCCCTAATTAGATATTCACTCATAAGTGTAATGTAACTATAAGTGGTATAATCGTCATTTTAGGGATCAAACAGATTTTGCAGCTCCAGGTGGGTTTTATTTGGTGGGAAAGGGGATCAAATGGCTCTTTGTACGCTTAAGGTTGCAGACCCCTGTTATAAACACTATCACTGACTATCCCTGTAACAAACTGGCCACAATTTCACACATTGACCATACACGGTCGATCCAGCCATATACTAGGTTTTGACATAGTCTTGTTTTTTTAGCTGCATCATTATACAGAGTAATGTAGAGTGACAGCGTGACAGGCTGTAAACTTTTACAGAGTCTTGCCTCTAAATTACTTTAATACATAACTGTGATGGAAACAGGACAGCATGATGCAGAGTGGCTGTAGTTCCTGCTCTGAGCTCTCAGCTCCAGTGTTAAATACAGCAATGTTCGTTAAACTCCTGTTTAAAAAGACACATACCAGCGTCCTCTACCATCCAGCCTCTACTATCCAGTGTGACGGACTCTTCAGCTGACAGTGCTGTCAGCAGCTAGCAGGAGAGACGCTCCGTGTTGCGCTAGAATTTTATATCTGAACTAACACCAGGAAGCACACTTTATTTCATCATAGATGATGAACAATGGCATGAAAATGTGACTCTAACAGATAAAACTTGAGACTCATAGGCTGTTACAGGAGTTTAGCGTGGGGTGTATTTGTCAGAATATGGAATTACAAGCACATGACTGAAAATCCCACCCTGTATTCAAACATGTCACCTATATTTGTATGGTAAATGGACTGTACTTGTATAGCGCCTTTCTAGTCTTCCGACCACTAAAAGCGCTTTTACACTACGAATCACATTCACTCATTCACACACATTCATATACTGAATGGGCACAGGGGCTACCATGCAAGGTCCCAACCTGCCCATCAGAGGAAATCTAATCATTCACACACATTCTCACACTGATGGCACAGCCATCAGGAACAATTTGGGGTTAAGTACACAGTACACAAGGACACATTGACATGCGGACTGGAGGAGCTGGGAATCGAACCGCCAATCTTCCGATTAGTGGACGACCCGCTCTATCTCCTGAGCCACAGCCACTCATGGTATGGTAATTATTAATTATATAAGTCCATTCATTGTTTGTTTTTTTTTTTAAGTTTTTTATTTTTAGGAAGTGTGGGAAAGGTAGGGAGAAAGGTGGGAAAAGGATGTAGGAAAGAGGTGGGGAAGGAGGGAAGGGGTGAGGAAAAGGGATGTAGGAAAGAGGTGGGGAAATGATGTGGGGAATGTAGGGAAGTAATGCTATTATGTATTATTTTCTCAAATCTGTCGGTCTCAAATTATTTTTACTGTTTACTGCCAATATGTGTTCTGTCTTTTTGGCTTGTCAGTCATCTGTGAAGCACTTTGAATTTCACTGACCTGTATGAAAGGTGCTATCCAAATAAAGTTTGATTGATTGAAAGAAAAGTGGAGGAAGGAGGGAAGAGAGATGGGGAAAAGTAATGCTATTATGTATTATTTTCTCAAATCTGTCGGTCTCAAATTATTTTTACTGTTTACTGCCAATATGTGTTCTGTCTTTTTGGCTTGTCAGTCATCTGTGAAGCACTTTGAATTTCACTGACCTGTATGAAAGGTGCTATCCAAATAAAGTTTGATTGATTGAAAGAAAAGTGGGGGGAGGAGGGAAGAGAGATGGGGAAAAGGGATGTAGGAAAGAAAGATGGGGGAAGGAGGGACGTGAGGTGGGTAAAATATATGTACAGAAGAGAGATGGAGAAAGGGGAATGTTGTAGATTGGCTGTCTACTTCTTCCTGAATTGCAGCTTGTTTGGTTCCAGATAGTGTTTGATGTTCCTTGTTTGCACAATGTCAAACCAGGGCAATGATTCCCCTGTAACTTTAGAATGGTATTGGGACCCCTCCACACCGGCTGAGGGGCAATATCATCTCGCAAGGACCTCCTTTATGGAAATGGGTGGTAGGGGAGATGACTGAAGACTTACCTTACTGTTCCCCTTGTAAGCTTGTTTCGTTCAAGATAATGCTTGGTCAATTGGGTTTTATCAGTGGCCAATCTGGGCAATGATTCACCTATATCTATGGAGCAATAGCTGGACCTCTCCTTAACAACATTGGATTGATGTCGTCCTGCAGGGAGTTCCTTTATGGAAATGGGTGGTGGGGGAGTTGACTGAAAATCGGCCTTAATGTTCTCCTTTTAAGTTAGCTGCAACTTGTTTCGCTCCAGATACTGCTTGGTCAATCGGGTTTTAGCAGTGGCCAATCTGGGCAATGACTCCCCTGTACCTTTACAACGGTAGTCAGACCCCTCCACACCAGCTGGGAGGCAACGTGGTCCAGCAGGGACTTTCTTTATGGAAATGGGTGGCAAAGGATTTGACAGAAAATTGGCCTTACTGTTCTCCATGTAAGTTAGCTGCAGCTTGTTACGCTCCACGTACTGCTTGGTCAGTCGGGTTTTATCAGTGGAAAATCTGGGCAATGACTCCCCTGTACCTTTACAACGGTAGTCAGACCCCTCCACACCAGCTGGGAGGCAACGTGGTCCGGCAGGGACTTTCTTTATGGAAATGGGTGGCAGGGGAGTTAGCTGAAAATTGGCCTTACCGTTCTCCTCGTCAGTTAGCTGCAGCTTGTTTTCCTCCACATATTGCTTGGTCGATTGGGTTTCATTAGTGGCCAATCTGGGCAATGACTCCCCTGTACCTTTACAACAGCTGTGGGACCCCTTCGCACCAGCTGGGAGGCAACGTGGTCCAGCAGGGACTTTCTTTGTGGAAATGAGTGGCAGGGGAGTTGACTGAAAATTGGCCTTACTGTTCTCCATGTAAGTTAGCTGCAGCTTGTTACGCTCCACGTACTGCTTGGTCAGTCGGGTTTTATCAGTGGAAAATCTGGGCAATGACTCCCCTGTACCTTTACAACGGTAGTCAGACCCCTCCACACCAGCTGGGAGGCAACGTGGTCCAGCAGGGACTTTCTTTATGGAAATGGGTGGCAGGGGAGTTAGCTGAAAATTGGCCTTACCGTTCTCCTCGTCAGTTAGCTGCAGCTTGTTTTCCTCCAAATATTGCTTGGTCGATTGGGTTTCATCAGTGGCCAATCTGGGCAATGACTCCCCTGTACCTTTACAACAGTAGTGGGACCCCTTCACACCAGCTGGGAGGCAACGTGGTCCAGCAGGGACTTTCTTTGTGGAAATGGGTGGCAGGGGAGTTGACTGAAAATTGGCCTTACTGTTCTCCTCGTAAGTTAGCTGCAGCTTGTTTCGCTCCACATACTGCTTGATCATTCGGGTTTTATCAGTGGCAAATCTGGGTAATGATTCACCTGTATCTGTGGCGCAATAGCTGGACCTCTCCTTTCCAACACTGGAGCGACGTTGTCCTGCAGGGACTTCCTTTATGGAACTGGGTGGTAGAGGATTTGACTGAAGATTGGCGTTACTGTTCTCCATGTAAGTTAGCTGCAGCTTGTTTCGCTCCAGATACTGCTTGGTCAATCGGGTTTTAGCAGTGGCCAATCTGGGCAATGACTCCCCTGTACCTTTACAACGGTAGTCAGACCCCTCCACACCAGCTGGGAGGCAACGTGGTCCAGCAGGGACTTTCTTTATGGAAATGGGTGGCAGGGGAGTTAGCTGAAAATTGGCCTTACCGTTCTCCTCGTCAGTTAGCTGCAGCTTGTTTTCCTCCACATATTGCTTGGTCGATTGGGTTTCATCAGTGGCCAATCTGGGCAATGACTCCCCTGTACCTTTACAACAGTAGTGGGACCCCTTCACACCAGCTGGGAGGCAACGTGGTCCTGCAGTGACTTTCTTAATCGAAATGGGTGGCAGAGAAGATGACTGAAGATCAGCGTTACTGTTCTCCATGTAAGTTAGCTGCAGCTTGTTTCGCTCCACATACTGCTTGGTCATTCGGGTTTTATCAGTGGCAAATCTGGGCAATAATTCACCTGTATCTGTGGCGCAATAGCTGGACCTCTCCTTACCAACACTGGAGCGACGTTGTCCTGCAGGGACTTCCTTTATGGAACTGGGTGGTAGAGGATTTGACTGAAGATTGGCGTTACTGTTCTCCATGTAAGTTAGCTGCAGCTTGTTTCGCTCCAGATATTGCTTGGTCCGTCGGGTTTCATCAGTAGCCAATCTGGGCAGTGATTCACCTGTATCTATGGAGCAATAGCTGGACCTCTCCCTACCAACATTGGAGCGACGTCGTCCTGCAGGGACTTCCTCTGTGGAAATGGGTGGTAGGGGAGTTGACTGAAAATCGGTCTTACTGTTCTCCTTGTAAGTTAGCTGCAGCTTGTTTTGCTCCAGATTCTGCTTTGTTGATCTAGTTTTATCAGTGGCCAGTCTGGGCAATGATTCACCCGTATCTATGGAGAGGTAGTTGGACCCCTCCATACCAACAGTGGGGCTACATCGTTCTCTAGTTGTCTGCTTTAATGCTGAGGTGTCTGTAGATTTTACCCTTATTGCTTTAGAAATCAGTGGGAAGCGAGTTGGCTCCAGATCACCCTCCCTACCTGTCTCTACATATGTAAGCTGTAGCCTGTCGCGTTCCAGATACTGTTTCATAAAGCGGGTCTGGTCAGTGGCAAATCTGGGCATTGACTCACCAGTGCCTTTGCAGATGTAGCCAGGTTCCTCTCCATCAACCATGAAACCACGCCCTCCTGTGCTTGCAGCTAAAAGATGCCCAACATTTCGCTGACTGTCTGCAGCCTTGCAAAGTTCAAGCTGAATATATTCCTGGAGGTGTTTTTCCTTCTCAGCAATCAGTTCAGCATCCTTCTTTGCAGCATCATGCTCCTCCCTTTTTAGCTGTTGAAGATGGGCCTGACTATCAGCCATTTTGGCAAGATTGAAGTCCTGACACTGGATTTGCTTTTGTTTTGTTTTCTGAGCCTTTAGCTCAGCCTTTTCCAGGAACAGCCTTGTAGACTCTCTCTGGGCTTGAAACCAGTCCAGGTTATTCTCATGCTCTTCCTTTTTCCTCAGGTCTCTCTCCTGTATTTTTGCCTTGCGATGGGCAGAAATAGACTGAAGCATAGCAGCCCTCTTCTCTTTCTTATCCTTCTTCTGCTTTGCCAGTTCTGCTTCTTTCTCAGCCACTGCCTTAACAAATTTGGCCTCCTCCCTCAGAGCTGTAGTGGCAGCCTCCTCTTTCACTGTCACTGCAAATTTGTCTGTCACAATTTCCCTTTTTATCTGGCGCTTTCTGAACATTTCTTCTTGGTAATTTTTTCTTTGCTGTAATGTTGCTTCTATATCAGACTGAACACATTTTATTTTCTTCTCCTCTATAATTAATGCCTGTGCCTGCTTTTCTCTGTGGAAGTTTTGATTGGAAATATCATCCAGTCTAAATTTCAAAACGCTCTTCTTAGACTCAGCTTTTTTCTTTGCCTGATGTCTTACTTCTTGCGCATGCAATTCATCAAGGGCGCGGAGTCTGTCTCTCTCTTCCTTCTCCATCTGCCTCTCTTTCTCTTTCACCTGTTTTTTCTCCTTCATTTGCTCAGCTTGATGTTTTGCCACAGCCTGGTTATAAAGCTGTCTCTGACGTGCTTTCTCCTGCTCTTGCCTCAGAGCTTCTTCCTGTCTACAGCTCAATCCCTCTTCAGACTGTCTCTGTTTTTCTTTATTAATCCTCTGTTTTTCTCGGTTAAATTCAATCTGTAACTCATTCTCCTTCTGCACATGTGTCGACAGGAGTGCACGGTTAAATTTTCTGACACAGCCGCTATCGTAAAACCTCTTAATATTGGCTTTGTCAACTGCTTGTTGCCAATCCTGTCTCTTTGATTCAACCTCCTCCGCAGCAAGCATATTCAAACGTTCTTCCTTTTCTTCCTTAAGTTTTTTTGCCGCCTGTATCTTTATCCATCGGGCTTTCTGGCGTCTTTCCTCTGCTCTGGATTTCTGGTGATCCACTTCCCGTCTGGTGCACTCTTTGGCCGCAGACTGGATTCTTTCCCAGTCAGCCCTGGACAAAATGGTGGATTGTGGTGGAGCCATTTCAGTTTGTTGTTTGTATTGTGTGAGTATAGTGTTGTGTTGGGCGTTAGTATAGTGTCGTGTTGCTAGTTGTTAGTTTTGTATCCTGTTGCGTGGTACTCAATGTGAAATTGTCTCTCAAGTGTCTAACCTGTGAATATTCCAGTTTCCCTTTGAACCAATGACATTAAAGTCTGTTTTGGGATATCAAAGCATTCTGGGACATCACTTTCTTTGATCTCTGTGACATCATGCACAAACATTCTAAATCTCTTTGCTAAGCTAAGCCCCCTTGGTTACTGTTGCTATGCACTGTTGAATTTTCTGACCAGCCATTCTGTTTACTGTTGCATAGCAACAAATAAAGAGAAATGTAGTATAATAATATTTGGTTTCACTTGTTGTCAGGGCAGAATTTTCCCTAGGCAAAATGCTATCAGTTCTTACAAATATTGTTTATCTGGACATTGAATACGGGCCCTGAGTTGCCTTAGTCCCTTCATGTTGTTGATAACTGAGAGATGTTCACTGATGTTCAATTAACTGTGTATCATTCTGGTTAAAATGGGTTTACAAATGTGGCCATGTTCCTCCCCTCAAATATGAAACTATGACCCCCTAAGAGATGCGGAGCATTTTACTGACTGTCTGCAGCCTCGCAAAGTTCATGCTGAACGTACTCCTGGAGGTGTTTTTCCCTTTCAACAACTAGTTCAGTGTTCTTCATTGCAGCTTCATGTTCTTTTCTTTTTAGCTGCTTAAGATGCACAAAGCATCTTAAGTTAAGATTTCCTTAACCCTTAGGAGTCTTGAACTATTTTGGTCATTTTTGCATACTTTTGAATTTGCCTTTATATATATCACTTGCCAATGTTTGGTATCTTTTTTTTCAGCATATCACCTATATGACCTGACAATTCTTTTTTCACTTTGACATAATATATCATCATACTGGACCCAAGAAACACAAAATACATAAAATCTGATCTGGAAAATTGTAGTATTTTTACTATAAGAAACACAAATGTTCAATAAAGCATTTTAACGGTAGCAAATTATTATTATTGATTTGATTTATTGATTGGGACAGTGTGCAGTTTTAAACATTAAAGATGCACTGCAGCGGAGTTAGCTCAAAGCTAATTTGCATCCGTAGTCCCCCACAATCAAAACATACAACAGCACAACAACAAACAGTACAAATAAAAAAAAAAAAAAAAAAAAAAAAAAACCCACACAGAACATACCATACAAAATACAAAGCTACACACAACAGCACATCACATACAACCACACCACAATGTCAATTAGAAATTAATAATGTAAACTAGACTCAGTGGTCACACAGCTGATTGGTCTTTAGTGGATTTTTTAATTTGGCCTTGAATGTATTGATAGAACTACAGTTCTTCATATCATCAGGTAGGGCATTCCTCTGAGTTGTGGTTTTCACAGAGAAAGCTGACTGCCCAAAAGCAGTGCGATGAAATTTTATGGTACAATCTTGTATAGAGGATATTCTGGAGGATCTAATAGAATTTACTGATCGAGTGTACACAAAGTCACATAGTGGAGGATGGGCCAAACCATTTAAAATTTTATAAACTAGGCACAAATTTGAGAATAATCTAAAATTGTCAAAGCTCAGTAAATTGTATTTCTCCAGTACCCTACAGTGATGGAAATGTATTGGCTTTTTGTCCAGAGTTTTTATAGTTTGTTTGTATGAGGACTCAAGAGGTTTTATGGCTGTTTCTCCAGCCTGCCCCCAACATGTGATGCAGTAAGACATATGGGAAAGAATCATAGCATGCATAAATATCTTGGCTCCGTCCAAAGAGAGATAGTTTCTAATATGTCTAAAATTTGCTAAGTTGTACTTTATGGTTTTAATCATGTTTTAACATCTTAAAGTTCAAATTTGGATCCAGTGTCACACCAAGATATTTAAAATCAGTAACTATGTCATTTTTTTCACCTTTGATGAAAATATCAGCATTAGGAGGTTGTACCATAGTTTCAGAGAAAAACATACCTTTTGTCTTGTTTACATTTAGACTCAGACATGATTGATCAAGCCAATGTGTGATCCTTTCCAATGCAATTGTTAGCTTAGCAGCAGCTAACTCAGCTGTTTTTGCATGTGTGTACAGAACGGTGTCATCTGCATACATTTGTACTTCTACATCATGACATGTTGAGGGAGATCATTAATATATAGGCTAAATTAGGGGACCTAACACTGACCCTTGTGGAACACCCATTGTGCACTTCATGTTACTGGACAGTGTGTCTCCAAGTTTAACACATTGTATCCTATTAGATAAATATGAAGACATCCATGCCAGTGTTCTAGATGAGAAGTTAAATTTAAAGAGTTTCGATATTAAACATCATGATTGACTGTATTGAATGCTTTATGCAGATCTAAAAATACAGCACCAACTACTCCTCCTTTATCAAGTCTTGATTTAATTTGTTCTATTAAGTGCAAGGTAGCAGTTTCAGTGGAATGATTTGCTCTAAAGTCAAATTGCATACAATGTAGACCAAAACTGTTTATTGAGAAATGTTGTCAGTTGTTTAATAACTTTCTCAGCAACCTTTGAGAGCATTGGCAATATACTTATTGGTCTGCAGTTACTGGCTTCAAGGCGGTCTCCAGATTTAAAAAAAAGGCATGACAATGTCACATTTCCAGTCATCAGGGAGGGAGCTGTGTTTAAAAGACAAGTTAATTAAATGAGCAATAGGGGGAGTTAAAATATCTTTGTGTGATTTGACAAACAGTGTCAAATTGGAAAGCATCTCTACTTTTGGAGCTTTTTAAGGAGCTGATGATTTTGTTTACTTGTAACTCATTAGTCTCTACCAGCTTCAAAACCTGGCCTGTAGCATCTATAGGAATGATATCCAGTTTCTTTTTGGTAAATTTATTTACTTTTATGCAGACTCAAGAAAAAATGATTAAAGAGAGAAGCAACAGTAAAATGATCTTCAGTTAACTTTCCCTGTATTTTGAGTTTTTAAAATCTCCTAAAATTTTGGGTCCCTCTTTGTGAGATTATCGATGTTTTTCAAATTCAATTTACTGTTGCCTTTTGCCTCATTCAATATATTGAGATAAAAATGAGATTTAGCTTCTCTTAGGTCTTGGATAACTTTGTTCCTTAAACCTTTATAAATAAGCTTGTCAATTTCTCTTCTAGTTTTAATTGCCTTCCTTAGTGCAGCATCTCTAGATTTCATTTGTTTCCACAAATTTTACTATTTTAATGAATAATTTTTAATTATTTTATTTCATTATTTTATTTTTAGATTTTATCTGTATCCTCACATTAAATCTTTCCCTCGCAGAGTTGATTCTGTGAGTAAAAGTATCACAGCCATATTCCAGATCATCAGAGGACAGTACATCATCCCAGTTCAAGCTGTTAATTTCATGGATAAATTCTTCTTGCTTAGTTCTGGTATGCATTGAAGGATCATTGTCTTAGTTGCTGTGGTCTTAAATCTACTTTTAGTCAGTTTTCTCACACATAGGGTTAGGTTATGATCTGATAAGCCAGTGATTAAATTATAACTTTCAGTTATTCTTTCTGGATTGTTAGTAAATATCAGATCAATTTGTGTACTGGGGCATTTTGCAATCCTATTTGGGCCTTTTATTAGTTCAAGTTGGAATTTCTCTGATCATTTTTAGTTTTTCCTCTTAGTTTTATCCTCCCACATTAAAATCACCCATAAGTAATAATTGTTGAGATTGCACTCTTTCAAGACTTCTGTGAGTTGATCATAGAAAGTGTCATCTGCAGAAGGGGGCTTATAGATACCTATGATGTTAAAGGGCATTTGCTGGGATAACATTATTTTTATCCCGACATACTCCAACGTGTTACCCGCATTATAAACTACATGTTCACATTTGATGTTGTCTCTCACATAGAAAAGCACCCCTCCTCCTCTCCCATCAGGTCTGTCTCTTCTGAAACATTGGTATCCGAGCACCGTGAACACACTTGCAGGAGTTGTTTGTTTCAACCATGTTTCAGTCAGACAGAGAAAGTCCAGATTTGAGTCAGGCACAAGATGACTTAGCTGATTGCTCTTTGCAGTAAAGCTTCTTATGTTAAAATGTCCACCAACTAGCCCCCTTGGTTTCAGCTTCCCATAAGACTTTTGCATGATTGACAGTTTGGAAGGTTTTGAATAACCTCTGCCTCCTCACTGCAGGGTTTCAACACACAGTGGTGTCAGCAGCAGGTTATGTGAGAGAGACACTGGACCTATCAAGGTTTCCACATCCCGGTAGCGAAAAGTTATTCATTGAGACATCATGCCCCGTGTTAACAAAATTTAGGCTGTTAAGGGAGAAGCCCAGCTCAGAAAGTTGCTGCTCATTCATCACTGTCCATACAGTCCTATGTAGGAATCCCATCCAGGATCCCAGTGGCCAGAGGGTAGAAGCTCCTCTTAAGCCCCTCAGCACCGGCCCGGTGCACCCAGAACCTCCTCTCGGCCTCAGCGGGGGAGAAAAGGCCGCCATCCGGGCGGTTAGGAACCCCAGAGGATCCATGTGGCCAGGACCATTTCCTTCGATGTTGAGATGGATGTACAGATAGATGGATGCATAGATGGTCTTACTTGATGTTTAATCTGATGTTTACATTTGAAAACCTGCTACAAGGCCAGTCCAGCATCTCCCCATCCCAATGAGTGACCCCTAGTCATATACCATCACTTCTTGACTCCAGGGTGCATAGAGAGGCTCCAGCATGTGTGGATTACATTACCAGCAAGGATCCTTTAAGTTTTATTCTTGTTTTAAAAAAAATACTCTTCTATTAGCTTCTTTAGTGCTGTATGTCCTTTGGAATATTGGTAACAGCAGGTAGCAGTTAGCAGTTGACAGCTAGCTCGTTGTTTTGATTTGAAAAATTCCGGAGAATTCCAATTCCAAAGATGATGTTTTCTCTTCTGTTCTTGCTGATCAATGCTATTACTTCTTCTATAGAGTCCTTTCTGAAGATTTTTGAGTGTTAATTTGCAAAATGTTCCACTTTTTTGGGTCCAAGTTTGAGATGTAATCAGGAGCTCACTCCCAGTACAGCCACTCCTCCAGAATCATCATCACAGTCTCAATGTAAATACATATCGCAAATGTGAACATATAATGGTAACACTGAGATAAAATCTATATACATCTATTTACAACAAAAAGCATTATATTTATCTATTATACTTATGGGTCTTGGGCATGGGCATGGCAAAATGGCTTGAGAGCGCCCCCTAGTAAATTTCAAGTTTGAAGCCCCTCCTGTCAGTTTCATGTAGATGAACGAGATTCGATAGGCACATGTAACATGTCCAGACACACAAAAAAGCCTCCTGGAGCCATACACTAAATTCAACAGGAAGTCAGCCATTTTGAATTTAATTTCAATTTTTGTGCAGATTTTTCCATTTCCAGGCGTTGTTTTTTAACAAAGTCCTCCTAGAGATTTAACCCCACCAACTTCAAATTTTGTCAGTGTCAGCCAAGGTGCAAGACCTTGATGATGATAACTCCTGAAGCTTTTGAGTTTTCATCAAAAGCTGTTTCCATGGCAACACATTGTTTGCCACAAAGCACAGAGCTGTTTTTAAGGGGCTAAACATGCTTGAAAACTCACAAAACTTTGCACATACGACAGGTCTTAAAGTCTGTAATATTGTATAGGTGGCGGGCATGGTTGTGCTTCCTAATAATATTACCTAAAGGAAGCATATACAAGGTGATTAGAATTGGTCCAAGTACAGAACCTTGTGGAACTCCGTGTCTAACCCTTGCCTTCACAGAGGATTCATCATTAACATGTACAAATTGAAATCGGTCTGATAAATAGGACTTAAACCAGCTTAATGCAGTTCCTTTAATGCCAATTAAATGTTCCAGTCTCTGCAAAAGGATCTGATGGTCGATTGTGTCGAATGCGGCACTAAGATCTAACAGGACAAGTATAGAGACAAATCATTTGTCCAATGCAGTAAGGAGGTCATTTGTGACTTTCACCAGTGCTGTCTCTGTGCTATGTTACGCTCTAAATTCTGACTGAAAATCCTCAAATAAACTATTGTTATGTAGAAAGTCACATAACTGATTAGAGACTGCTTTCTCAAGGATCTTAGAGAGAAATGGAAGGTTAGATACAGGTATATAATCTATAATCTCTATCTAACACCTGAATCAAGAGTAGGCTTTTTAAGAAGAGGTTTAATTACAGCTACTTTAAAGGACTGTGGTACATAGCCTGTTACTAAAGACAGATTGATCATATCTAGTAGAGAAGTGCTAACTAAGGGTAAGGCTTCCTTAAGCAACCTAGTTGGGATGGGGTCTAAGAGACAGGCTGATGGTTTAGCTGAACAAATCATTGAAGTTAGTTCATATACACCAACAAAATGAAAGACACTAACATTCTGTTATACACAGATGATATGAGAGTATATTTGCTCCAGAGATTTGTGCTTTGTCTGTAGTGGCACCTCACAATTGCCATGGTCTCGGAGCATATGAGACAAACTGGTTTTGTACTGCCCATGAAAGTATTTGTTCTGTTCTACGTGTGTAACTACAGTCGTTGTGTATTGGGTTACTGGGTCGAACCACTTCCAAAATGTGGTTGACCTATGCTCAACAATGTACCTGAACATCTCCTGTGTAGACACTCACTGCTGATCTGCCAAACGTGCTGCTAATGCTCCGCTTTCTGTCTAGACACAAGGCCAGAGAGCCCTGAAGCTCCGCCCTGCCCCCCACACAGAATGGAGCAGCACATTGAGCACTGGTTTATTCACAGTTTATCAATATTAAACGTATCATGTGTCTAAATGCACCAAATTCGACACTGAACTCCACTTGTCACCCAACCATGCATCCACCAAGTTTGGAGTTGATTGGATGAACGGTTCAAAAGATACATAAAGGATATAGACACACAGACATAGAGACAGAGATTCCTTCCTTTAGCAGATAGATTACTTAATGATCATAGTTTAATTCCCCCCCTTTTTTTCTTGCCACCCTTGAGCACAATGAAAACATTGTGAAAAAGAGGCAGGCCAGAACCAAGACAGGTGTGTTTTATTTGAGCTCTGCAACTATTAAAATATTCTATTTTCAAAGCTGACTGAGTTCCCAGCTTTTGTTAAATGTTTTACCTCTAGGGAGTAGGCATAGAATTATGCAGTTCCTTCTTTTTCTCATCTTTACATATATTTTCTTTTTTTTTTTTTTTTTTAACATCATCATTGTATTCTTGCAAAGTATGAGTCATGTTCATTTATGCTTTTACAAAGCATTGTAACCTTGATGTAAAATTTCCTTTTCTCTTTCAGGAGATCCACATTTCACTCAGGTGTATTGTAAGAGATCTAAACAGTGGGTGTTGAAAAACGTGTTCAATCCCCACACCACAGAGTTCATTGGCACACTCATCCAAGTGTCATCAACAGACAACGCAACCCGAACATTCCCTACAAGGCACCAACATCATCACTCGCCCTATAAAAATATGGAGGTAGTTACCGTAACGTCACCTGTTGGTTTCTGAAGAGCAGTTTTGAAGTTCAAAGTGAGCCGCTCCATCCGTCGCCATCTTGGCAGTGTGTGACACTGCCTATCTCCCAGCCAATCAAAAATGGGCAAAGAGGCGGGCCGAATGGCTGCAACAAGCCATCTAGCGGCTGGTGGACCTGTCACTCAAAGCAACCATGTCCTTCATTATGCATAACTGTACGGATTAATAACATTTAAACGGGTGAGTTATAAAGAAATTCACCCCCCATACAGTTGTCATGAAAGGGGAAATTAGCTATAGAGACCAAAACCGTTTTTTGTACCAGGCTGTAAACATGTTTATTTCTGCTGTAAAATTCGGCTTTTTGACATGAGAGTCTGAGATAACTTCAGTTGTGATTTTGCACTATATAAACCAACAATGAAGTTATCTCAGGGCACTTGCCATACTGAGCAGGTTTGCATTATATAAACATAATTGACTGACTCTGCAATAAATATCATTTTACCTTATTCCTATCTCCTCATCTGTGTCTGCACCTGGGTTCACCTGTTCTGTAGCCCCACAGAACAGACTTCTGGGTATGATGGTGGACTGTGCAATAATAGCTATTAATTTTGCTGATTCAGATTAAAAAAATCCTTATTGACACATTTCTTATATGCTTTTTAAAATGTCAATTTCAATGTTATTGCAATAGATAAAACAAAAGTCTCAGTTTTGCAAACAGAAGTAGCAGCGATAGACTACAAAATGAAGTACTTTTAGGATTCTAACTGTTGCATTAGGATTAATATAACCAATTTATTTGAGTAAGTACTGCAACAGTTATACTGGCATAAAACTAACATTTGATGTCTTGGTTGTTGTGAAAATCTGTAGCTCAGCATCTCTATGGTTTATCAACCTTTAGTTTAATACAGTACTGTAATAGCCAGCAATAGCTGTGAGCAATGAGTATCTAAAAAGCACCAACTCAGTATTTGCTGCTGCTTTGATAAATCAATACCATGTCCTCACTAATGAATTTGATCCTGTAGTTCGAACAACAGCCTTCGAGCCCCGGGTACAGGCAACATGAAGGAAAGTTAAACATTGTTTATTTGCATATACTTCCTACATTGTAATGATACAAAGCTGGTTGAAAATCAGCAAAGTTTCCCTTTAATTATATCAGTCATTTTCAACTTATAGACATTTCAAATACAAATACAACCCAAATACACATGTAAATAAATAATAAGTAAACAATATACATCTTTGTTTTGCATTTGTTCTAATATTTTTTTTGTAAGCATATTTCTCTCATTCATTTTGACTTAATCTTTTCCCTCCTCAAGAGCAGCCACAGTGTGATTGTCTCTCTTGAGAGCTGGCTTATTTTGTGTTGCAGTAAAATATTCTGCACATCCAAATTGTTCTTCTCTACGGCCAGGTTCTCAATCTGAAGCGCTAATTTCCTTTTTTGGAGAAGCAAAACTTCGTTTTGGAGTGTCAGAACAGATGGACCATCTCCGTTTTTTCAGTCATGAAAAAAAGAGGGGACAAGCAATAATGCAACTTCAGCGGCATACAAAAGGGTTGCACAAGACACTAACTAGTAAAGTTTTAAAATGTATGTGAACTTTAACTGCACTGCAATAAGAAATATAATTGAATACTTCATTAGAGTAAAAAACAATCTTTATTTTACAGTATGTTTGGATTGAGATTTTGAGAAAAATTAATTGATAAGAAAGAATTAACAATAACTTCTTACTTTGACACTTGATGTCTTTGGAGGGTTCACTGGGCTGAGAGGCATGACAGATGTGCTCCCTCATTTCCTCATCTGGCTCACTGAAGAAGGTTTTAGTGGTTAACTATACAGTCATGCTATTAACAGTAATGTCATTAATTAGGCTTAAACTGAAAACTTACTTCTTCAATTGACTACTGTTCTCCCTCCGCCAGTAATTCGAAGGTGAGTCGTGACCAGTAATGCCCATTACCATCCCTGCCTCATTTGAGAGAGGTTTTGGAGGTGGAACCCCACCTGGAAAATTATATTTTGTATGGAATAAATTCTGTTAATAAACAGAAAGTTAAAAAGTTACCGTTACAGTCTAGTTTCTACCTATACCTTAAATACTTTAATGTGTAATGAAATCGACAATAAATAAATAACTTATTACAAGAAGATATCTTCTTTATTATGAACGACTTCTGTACAGACTTCTTCACTATCAGCCATATAACCATTAGTCTAACGTAGCAGTTACTTTAAGCTGTAAGTTAAGTTTAAGTTAAGTTAAAGTTATTCTTATCAGTTTTGTTGGATTCCCTCCTGTAATTAGTGATCTCTTTTATGGCCAGAACAGACAAGTTGTCATATTTCTTTTGGATCTCTTGGATGGACCTATTCACCAGACTTGTTGAATTAATTAATTTTCATTGCAATTTCCTCCCACATTCGTTGTTTTCTGTTTGCTGTTATTTGTGGATCAAATTTGCTTTTTAGTATGCAAGTGTGCATTCTTTTATTGTATTCCTCCAAAAGTATCATCTTTTCCTCCTCTGACCAATTTGGTTTTCTTGTCCTCTTTTCCTCTGCCATTTTTTAAAATCCGTAGGCCCATTTTGTGAGATGATAGGTGAGGAATAACAGGTATCACAACGGCAAGTGCAAGCGGTCTCCATGGAAACTGTAAAACTTTATCACTGCAGTAAATGCCTTAATGTTTTTCCTTAACTAAGGAAATGTTTTAAGGGATTCTGTGCAACACCCTGAAGTAAGTCCCTCAGCTAGGGAGAAATTAAGCCTTAAATGTCATACTTAAGGAGAAAACTTAAGGTGCTTTGTGCAACAATGAAGCCTCGACACTTGATTTTGTTTTCACTGGTCTTCTAAGCCTTTAGCTCCCCCTTTTCAAGGGACAACCTGGCAGACTTTCTCTGGGCCTGAACCAGTCCAAGTTCCTCTGATGCTCTGCTTTTTCCTTCAGCTCTCTCTCCTGTATCTTTGTCTAGCAGTGAGTACAGATAGTGTTATGACCCAGAGGTCTTACAGTGAGCATTTTCTGTATATTTGTGTATTGTGTGCTTTAACCCCCCGTGTGTGCTTGTGGATCTCTCTCGCTCTCTGGTAAACCTGCTGTGGTGGCTCTCTGTGTAATGGGCTGCAGGTGAGCTCCTCTGAGTGGTTGAGTGAATGATTGTGTGATTGAGAGTGTAGCATAGATATAGAACACTAGATGTAACATAACGGCATAAATCACGGGATAACCGTCTATCTTACCTGGCTATTGTTTACAATTGTCACCTATTGGCAGCAACTATGGTTGTCTGCTGTGCAGCACCTAACTGCTTTACCTGAAGGACCAAAGAGCCCAGGGAGGTTGGCATCACTTAGTGAACTAAGTGACTTTACCGTTAGCCAACGTTAAGTTACCAAGTAACAGACCAGCTGAGTTCTAAGTCAATGTTATTGCTGACTGCCAGCTCTCAACAGCATTGATCTGTTAGCTAAACAGATAAGTTATAATCAACAAACATGTTAGCTACACTAACTTAGAGCTGAAAGGTAATGTTTAGTAACGTTATAACAAAATACAAGTCATCATATATTAATATCACTTGTTGTTAGCTTACCTCATGCCTTCACACGACTCTCCTTTCAGTAAAGCAAATTAAAAAAAAACATGTCTTGATCAGGTAATCTATTTGGAGAAAGGATATTTGTACTTCAGCAGGTTAGGTTGAGCAGCAATTTTTCAAAATTCCTGTGGCTTCTCCACATTATCAACGTAAATTTAATGTCCATACATTGCAATGAGAATGAAAGACAATTGCTACGAGTCCATCAGGAGTTCTGCTGAAGGCAAAACTTGCTTTATCAACAAAAATAACTCCTCATTTACAGTAAGCAAGGCTCTTCAACCTCTCCTCTCATCATCAAAGCAAACCCAATGCTGGTGGACCAAGACCCCAGGAAGAGCGCCGGACTTTGAAGCCAATTTGACATAGTGGCTAAATGTGATGCACACTGGCCCAAAAAGACTTTTTCCCATAGACTTACATTGTGAAAGAGACGTCTGTAAATCAGTGGATAATTTTTTTTGAGGTACATGAACTTCCCAGTACGAACACTTAAATAGCCCCTATTTAAAAGATTATGTTTTAAAATTTGTAAAATTCACTAATAGCTGAATCCAGAGTTATTTTCGTAGGCATAATGAACACGCATCAGAGCCACGGGACTGCGCCGCCCTGCACGTTCATGTATGTCATCCAGTTCTACCGGCTATGCTAGTAGCTACAGCACGACATAAACAGAATTTAACGTAGAATTAGTTGTAGACCAATTACTAAAACAACTTTTATTATACTGCACATCCAAGGGCACAGCACGTTTTGACTCGATTTATTGTTATTTTCCGATCCTGACTATGATATATCGCCGGGTTAAGTTGTAAAACGTGGCCAGTTGGTTTATGTGTCTCATTAATACATCCATGGTTTTAGCCCTATTGTCAGCTTTAGGCGTAATTATAATCTCGTCGTGGTTATTTATTTTATGTGATGTGATAGGGTAAGGGTAGGGTACAGTCATCACCTATTTGAGTTGAGTTGCTTCAGTAACATGTTTACTTGTACTGAATTTATTTAACAGGCATTTAAACAACGATGATGGACGATGAAAATATGTTTGCCACATTTACTTGTTTCATTAACCATGTATATATAAGGGTAAAACCAGATAATTTAACATCAACAGTAATAATGAATAATGTATAGACAAAGATGGTACAACATCGTGATAAAGGGTTTATTTAAGAAATGGCAAAAATTGATCAACAAATTATATATATATATATAAAGAAATTGCAGTGTTGTTTTTTTCTTTTACTTCAGCAGCTGTTGATCTGTGTGAGTTTTTCAGAGCTGAACTCTACACAGGACAGGAGATTTCTAGGAAAAATATAAAGCTCAACAGTGAAGCTTGCAGCACTTGAATCATCAAGCCAAAATTAAACAAAAAACATTAGTATTTTAGGGAAGAAATTCAAAAAACAAAAAAATTAACATTCAAAGAGATGGTGAACATTCATCCCTCTGATGGCTGGCATGCCACAGGAGCCATAAGTGAAAAAGCTAATGACCAAAAAATGTAAACTAAGTTTATATTGATTAAAAAGATTATATTATATTCATTAAAAGATTTCATTCATAAAGTTAATATCAACATAATAAACACCAAAGCAATAGGAGTGCGAGGTATGGTTGGAAGAAGGTTGAGGATAAGGTCAGGGCAGATTGTTTGGTGAGAAGGAGGCTCAGTTCGTCGTAATAACATGCAGAAGATGGCAGTATAGGATTCCTGGAAATGGAGAACTTGTCTGAAGGGGAGAGGTCAGCTGGCAGACAATGACCAGTAGTGAGCCAGCAGTTGAAATAGGAGACCATGTGACTTGCAAAGTTAAAAGAGAAGAGAAAATGTTGTTAGCAAAATGTGAACATATAAATTCACCATTTTAACCTGTATTGTTTAATTCTATAATTGCAGGACAGTTAGCATGAGGTGTCTATAGTTAAACAGCTTAAGTAACAGATATGTCAAACATAAAAGGCCTGGCTTAGTTTAAAGCCCACTCACCACGTCAAGGTGCAGGCCTCGAGTGGGGACACAAGACAGATTACTTACAGTATGATACTCAGACAAGACAATACATATAAAGAACATATATATATATATATATATATATATATATATATATATATATATATGTATATATATATATATATATATATAAGGAACTTCATTTTACCAAGTAAACATGTAAACATTAACAATGGCATTGAAAACACGTAAAACCATTTGCAAATAACTCAGCAATATGTAAAATAGGTACAAGAATGCAAAACAATGAAGATGAACACTACTTTTCTTTATCTGACAAGTTTTACAAAACATTTTACAATCATAGAACATTTATTTAATGTACGAACAAGAACACATAAGCCTTCAAATAATCACAAAATTACATAAATGGAAAAAAGTGTGAAAATGTGAAACGGAATGAGATGCAAGATTGATACCCATTGTTCTAGTTTTGGAGATTATTATCACACATTATAGATGTATACAATTTTACCAAAAGGTATGTACTCATTGTGAGGTTTATGTTTTCACATATTGCCCAGCCGCATTAGAGATGACTCAGATAAAATAATTTGATGGATGCTACACAGCTGGAAAATGGGTGGATGGATGCATGGATGAGCCCTTCATAACTGCACTCCAGTTTGGGGATGTCTGTGAAACAAGAGAAAAGTAATCAACATTTAACAAAACAATGGGTGTGACAATAATAGGAAACACACTATGACAAACACATAATTATTATAACATTAAATGAAATGCATGATCTATATTGTTAGGCTTGTTAATTACATTTAAAACATGAGTGTACATATGTGACCATGCTAATGATATTTGGACATGCAGTACTGTTAGACATGGATGTCCGGGATTAGTAAAGCACTATTACATAGCAAAAGCGATTGGAAAAGTGAAACGTAAAGTTGGCCACAAAACCTTAAGGTACAATCTGGGTTACGTATTAATTGCTGGTATCTGAAATGGTAAAGAGGAATCACGCCAATTGCGTTACCTCGTAATTAATCAATAACGTCAAAGACAAACCCATGAAGAAAGAAGAAAGCTAGCTAGCCAGTTGATAAGTGGGTTTCTCCTTAATACATCAATGACATCTATCCGCTTTCAGCACACACAAACGCTGAAGCGTTTAGGTTAGACAACCATAACCTTGTATTAAAGCGTAACATTGCACAAAGTTAACGTTACCTGTATGCAATATTACACTTTATTATCAGTGTTAACTTAGCTTTGTTGCATGGACGTTAGCCATACGTCCGACATAATGTTAGTACATAACGATCGATTATTAAATTAATGTTATAATTCACGGTGTGCAGCTGCCTCCTTATCAAACGCTAGCTGCTGCGGCTACTAGCTACTAGTACCTTGGTATTTGTATGGTATGAGCCATGGTTTGAGCAAGCAAGCTCATGAACACGCGGTGCTACGAGCACGCAAACTGTCGTTAATGTGAGCGTGCCTGAGCCTTTGGCTTCATGCGCCACTGAGCAACTTTCGTAGGAATGAACGGGGCCCCACCTCCGACGCTGTATCCAGCTCTCTTTATACATCCATGAGTACATTAGGACTCAAATAGGATACATGCATGGTATTTAAATAGAGGCCTCAGTGCCATGTCCCCCACAGAGGACAAAAATGAATTGCCGGATCTTAGGAGGATATCAGCTGCTGTGCCAAGTATAATTATCAGAACACTGACTAACTGTAGCCTCAGTTTGTGCCTCTCACGCAGAGTTGCTGGTAACGTTAGCAAGTCTGAGAAGAGACAACAGAGAAATGACGTTGTGCCCAAAGGTTTATTCCTTTTCAGTGGCAGTAAACACAAGGATCCAGCAATATTCAGAGCTTTACAGGATATTTAGGGTTGATGACGGTAATGTTAACACGATAAACAGCAGGGTTACAGTGTAGGTACCAGATCGCCTCGGGCTGCCAGATTGGCTGGTGGATTGGAAAGGTGATAATTCTACTTTATGTTTATTATTGAGATCAATAATGGTGGTGGTGTACTGGAGTGCGCTATATTGAATGGTGCTCCCAATATTTTGTCCACTCCATCAACATACATGAGGGGGACAAAATATTAGGAACACTTTTCAAAATAATGCACTCCATTACACCACCCACTACAACCTCAATAATTAACATGAAGTAGAATTATCACCACTCTAAAAATGTCAACAAAAATTGAAAATGTATAAGTTTCATAAATGTAGAATTTATAGCAGAGCTGTTGTATTGGATTACACAAGTTTTCCTAATAAAGTGGCCAGTGAGTGTGTATATATAAATATAAAATGTGTGTGTGTGTGTGTGTGTGTTTTGTGCATACATTTCTTGATGCATTCTGGTACAAATATTTATTAGATCAAATATCAATGCAAATATTTACATCTAAAAAAACCTGTAATTTCCCGTCTTGACAGAGGAAACCTCAGTTGTGTCTCCAGCATGCAAATCTCCTACTAACTGTTTCTTAATACAATATCCTAATTAAAAGTCTCTCCTAGAACCATGTACTCACCCCAAACCGTCACGGTACAGACCTTACGGTTTGATGCATGCAGTCATACGAAGAATACACTATGACACAAACAATAACTGTAAAATTGTTTAATAATCCACTTACTGCGGCATGCGGAACAGTAATTCTAAGCAGTGCACAACTTAGCTGTAGCATGTATGCTAGAACCCAAAAAACGGATAAATTCTCCAAACAAGACACACACTAACACCACACAAACAAACATAACTCATGGCATTTTGTAAAGGACAGTATTCTTAACGTAGAATGGTCAGTTAATGTTAGCTAATGCAGCTAACGTTAGCTAACAAATGATGACCATAAGAAGATATGTCATCATTACTCTGCAGAACACACAGCTAGGACTCTGAGCTGCTCTGGTACCTACAACAGCTATGTCTTGACACTCCCTCACAGACACACACATGCACACACACACACACACTAACACCACACAAACAAACATAACTCATGGCATTTTGTAAAGGACAGTACTCTTAACGTAGAATGGTCAGTTAATGTTAGCTAATGCAGCTAACGTTAGCTAACAAATGATGACCATAAGAAAATATGTCATCATTACTCTGCAGAACACACAGCTAGGATTCTGAGCTGCTCCGGCAGGCTGAGCTGATCTGGTACCTACAACAGCTATGTCTTGACACTCCCTCACAGACACACACACGCGCACACACACACACACACACACACACACACACACACACACACACCACAGAAACTTTTACAAAGTGCAATGAATGTACTTCTAGTGACTATCAAAGCTCCAGCGGACTCTCTGTGTTTCCACCGTGGACACAGAGTGCGTGTGGGGTAGGGCTGTAGTCAACCAAAGAAAATGTTGGTGGACTGAAATCGTACATAATCGTCAACTAATCGATTAGTTGGGGGGGGGGGGGGGCGTTGCTGCGACGGTAACGGGACAGAGTGCACAGTGAACTCAGTCACACATTTCTCCGTTCTCTATTTCTCTGTTTTGCGACTTCAGGTTAGGCTAACCCATTGTTGCTAACAGACTTGACTTTTTAGCATTTATTGACTGTTACACTGGAGTCTGTACTGTACATTTACTGCCAGACTGACAACTTACTGCTAACCTTTTCCTCTGCTCCGCTCACATCCACCGTCACTTTCCTGCTGCTCACTCTTTCCCACTTGCTACGCAAACATACTATACAATGCCGTATTCTTTAACAGAGTTACACTACCAACAGTTTCCCGGGCAACAACACGGGTAGATTCACGTACCGGAACAGCACCGCACAGAGACTCCCAAATGCTATTGATTTACGAATGAATGGATATTTGACGTTAACTTTGACATTAACATTTTTTTTGGCCTGGCAGGGGTTCTTGTTGTTATAATTATAGGAGATACACTGATTCAGTAAACGTTTCTCCAGTGTTCATCATTCAGAATGTTTTTACCGGGAGCCGAATTATCTGCATAGGTCTCCTCCTCTCCAAAACAAACAGACCCGGTGATTAAAACAAGTAAAAACACATTTCTCTGACGCTGTTCGGCTGGCACCAGATGTTTGGTAGGGGCTGCTAGCCAGGTTGCTGCTAACATTTGCTCAGCTTGTTTCACTGATAACTTTAGATCCAGATGTCTGATAACTAAAATCCTTCATCTGGTTAAAAGATATAGTTAGAAGCAACCAAGAGCTAAAAAAGTTTATCATAAAAATGTAGTGTGTGTCAGCCGGTCTAGTTTGTTACTGCTGGGGTTAGTCTCTGAGTGATGGCATACAAATTTTACAATATACTCCACATTGATCTCGCAAAGGTATTTATATATAGACATATATAAATGTCACACGATAATGTCTTTCAGTAACGTAAACACTGCAGTAGCCCAATGTTAAACATGCAGAGTGGAATGTGTATTTCACCTTCTAACATCACCATAATAAATTTGATATCTCAATCATCATTTCTTATGCACGAAATAGGTTTAATAAACTGCGAAAGACTGCCTGCAAAGACCAGTTTGCAGGCATTGCAGAGATTGATTTTCTCATAACAGATCAAACTGTAAAAACAAGTTTTTCCCTCGCTGTGCATCTGGAATAGATCCAGTCACAGATGAATAGCCCAACTAAAAACTTACCTGATGTTTTACATGTAAAATCCTGTTTGATTTGCTTATTTTGGTTGCTGTTTCTCATATTCTCTGGTTGAACAGGTCCAACAGTGGCCCGTTACCAGCGACCTTCTCTAGATTGAAATCACTTGCTTGACTTAACATAACTTCATTTTACTCGTTATTTAATGAAGTAATCTAAACTGTTATTTTGTTTGCCTTGATATGCTGGCAGCATGATGAAAATACATGATTTCACCATAAAAAAGACTTTGTCAAATGAACCAGCAACTACTACTGAAAAATGACAAACAGCTGGAGTAGAGTACCTGTGACAGGCTAAAATAGCTCCTCACGTGCTGCTAAATCCTGCAGTGTTGTTAGTGGCCAGTAGTCTGAGTTGGTCGGTGTTGTGGTTGTTCAACAGAAATTGTTATAAATTGACTTTTATTCAGTTTTAAGACAAGTTATTTATTGACTAAGTTATTTTAATTTCCTTTTGACAGACCAGAGTCTGTGAACAGGTTTTTTTTCTTTTATCCTTTTGAGCATCAGTAAGTAAAACATGAAATTTTGTCACAGTTGTACTGTACATTTGTAGTGCTGTTCTCTCTTTATTTATCATCTCTTCAAGTCTTTGTCACCTGTATTTGCTTTAAAAAATAATGGCATTATTTCACTGTTAAACACAGAACAGTCCAAATGTGTGGCTTCATTTATACTCCTGAGCGGACATGGACAGCTGCGGACACCACGGAAGGATAGTTGATGTGTTTATACTACTTTCTGGGGTCCGTGTGGAGGACGCGTTCCACACATGCGCGGTAGATGGCTGTCTACGGAACACAGCGTTCCGCACAGAGCCTACGCGTACACCATCTGATGACGAAATTTACATCATGTGAACCCTTGCGGACGCGGCAACTATAATTTCAGCTTCAGTGTACTTCCCCAGTCTGCTTTCCCTTCACACCTGCCCTGTATTATTCTCATTAGCCCTGCCTTACACCCAATGTCTTTCCCAGCCAATCACTCCCAGCCTGCCATTGTGTCTAGTCACCTGTTTCCCATGCCTGTTAAGTCTTGGGCTGCGGTCGAATAGTCTTTTTTGCTTAGGAAGGTTCCTAACTGAGTCAAATGACCTGGAAGTGTGGTGTATTTTCATTAAATGTCATTGGTGTGCTTAAAGACAATATTAAGCTATGCAGATTGATTTTGTAAGTTTACAAGCAATAAGGGCTAGTGTGATAAAATTTATATTGATGTGTTTGTAATCTCATAAACCATATTTAATCACAATGTACGTATAGAGGCACGGTAGAAGAATCATAATCATACACTGGAGAAATTTGAGTGTGTTTGTATTACATGTCATTTTGCTTGGGTCTGCATTAAAGTCTTCACCTTTTTAAAAAAATTACTCTCTGGAAGAGATCAAGAAATAAAGGTGTAAAATGACTAGAATAACTTATAAAAAAATAAAGGCCAGAAGACAACTTGGCAATAATGGTGTAAAATGATCCCCAATACTTATATAAAAAAATTGGACATAACCAGGTAGAATTGAATATGCCAGTATATATCCACAACAGCTCAAAACCTGTCTTGAAGAGTTTTGACCAACAACGAGTGACGGAGATAAAGATAACAGAATAATTGGCCAAAAATTAAGGAGGGTGGACGATAGGTGTGACCTATGCCGACCCAAGGGTATAAAAACTAGAGAGCTGGTTGAATTCTCTAACTGCTAAGAAAAGGTGCTCCAGTGCTTCCTTTCTAATCTCCTTTAGCATAGGTTACACTTGACTATCCTTTACGGAAGGAAAGGAGATAATTCTGTCCCACAATTCCTTGCAGCAGCATCATTCAGAAGTTCAAACGATTACACCCACATTAAATATCCACAGCGGTCCGTGTCCCCTCCGTCCAAAGCTGTGTTCAGCTCATTTGATAACAGAATAAACAAATGTGACAGAAATTCGTGTGCTTTTCCCATTTTCGTCTTCAAATTGGCAATTGGAATAGAAATTAAATCAAAACCAGAAAACAACTGGTTTTTCACTTTTATAGTTATATCTATATTATCCCCCTACTGCATCTCTACAAAAACACTGTCATTGATTATGCTTGCTTTAGATAGATAGATGGATAATCAACGAAGTTATGCTGCTGTGCCTCACACGTAAATGCGCACAGCTTCTGTCTTATTCTTTCTTATTTTCATACAATAATTGGGATTTAGGAGGGTGAGTGTGAGCAAGCATTCTCAATGTGATAATTTCGTTTCACTTTTGTGACTGGCAGGCTATATTCCTTTTTAAAATTCAATTCTGACCTTTGTAATGATTGTAATGTATTTTTCAGCATGTTGTGCACGTTTATATAGCCTGCATGAAACAACACGGTAAGAACTACCGGGGTGAAGTATGTAAGATGCGCTTTTTGTAGTCCATCTTCAGAACATTGTAGTTTAACCACAGCAGACCTACATCAGTATCATCCGCTGTTGCATAATTACGTAGCCCAGTGTAAGTGCAGTCGGATTCTCTCAGCATCGCAGTTCTCTTTTCCTAAGTCCTTATGAATTCTCCTTCACATCTTTCCTTGACCTCGTGACGTTTTCCATCGAGGTCAAGGAAAAGTGGTTAGGAAAAGACGATAGGAGGGACTATTTGACCGCAGCCTTTGTCTGGAGTCAGTCTTTGTTGGATCCTTTGTTCTGGTCTGTCCTGTTCAGTCCTGTTCCGTTTGTTTTGCTTGGCTCAGCATTCAGTTTTGCTTTTTGATCCTCCAGCTTTTGGTTTTGCCTACATGCTCCAAATAAAGAAGTTTTCTTCAGACCTGTTTCGCCTGTGGTCTCTGCATTTGGGTCCATTCCTGCCACTTTCATGACAGACACATATAGACAAAAAAAAATCACCTCCTATCCTTTTACAACACAAGATTGTATAATAAAATGTAGTTTGTAGTCCCTTAATGCTACTCACAAACACAGAAATTATATAAATGGATTAATAAATAACAAGTCATTAAAATAAAACTACTTTTTATATTGGAGTGCAGAGGATGAATTGAGGAGCCTCACAGCCTGAGGAAAGAAGCTGCTCTGTAGTCTGGCGCTACGACAGCGGATACTTCTGTATCTCTTGCCAGATGGCAGCAGGGTGAACAGGCTGTGGTTGGGGTGGGCATTGTCTTTTAGTATCCTTTGGGCTCTATGCAGGCTCCTCACCTTACCAATGTCACTGATGCTCGGTAGATGGGTACCGATGATGTTCTGGGCGGTTTTAATCACCCGTTGCAGAGTTTTCCTGTCTTGGTGCACATCCCACGCCAGTTTCTGATGTTTCCAGTCAGGATGCTTTCTATTTTTCCTTTGTAAAAGTTAACAAGAACTTGGGACAGGCCTTCTTCAGTTTCCTTAAGACGTACAATCATTTCCGAGCTTTTTTTTTTTACTAGGGTGGAGATGTGTGATGTCCATGACAGGTTCTCTGTGATGCTGATACCCAAGAACTTAAAACTGTTCACCTGCTCCACCTCGGCTCCACTGATGTAGACAGGGCTGTGTGTCTTTGTCACATTCACACCAACAGGCAATTTAGAGTCACCAATTAACCTAACCTGCAAGTTTTTGGACTGTGGGAGGAACCCAGAGGAAACCCATAATACAGGGAGAACATGCAAACTCCTCAAAAGAAGAAAGCAGGTTTGAACCCAGAAGTTCTGTGAGGTGACAGTGCTAACCACTGCACCACCATGCCGCCCTAAACTAGATTCATTTTTATTTAACAAGTCTTTCTGAATTGTTAAATAAAAATAAAAGGGGCCAAGAGGGGTTGCAATGCATCCACATCTCCTCCCCTTTCCTGAGGGAAACTCCAGTCAGCCTGAAACTTTTTCACGTAGCAGCAGCACACCAGCTGGTCCAAGAGAGTTCTGATTTTCCTAAAGAGCTCTGCCATGGAGCACAGGGCTGAGGACAGCCATACTTCAGGCACATCTGAAGAAATGTAGTCTGCAACCTCCAAGATCTCTTTCAATCCTTTGAAGAACTGCCCACCTGCCTCTGAATCCTGCTGCTGCACTCAAATGTCAAGTCCACAGTGTTCCTGACAAAAACATGGAAGACAGATGGACTGTTGAGGTGTGACATGATGCGCAGTGCCTCTTTCAAGTCATTTGTTCTCAGATACTCATCAATTATGGCCTCTGAGAAGTTCTCCATCTCATCCTCAGTCAGTGAGGATTTAACTGTAGTGAAAGAGTTTTGCAAGTCTCCTCTTTCTTCAACTCTGGCAGACTTTTGTCATCATGTTCATCCTGCTTAAGTTTGTTAAACAGGTGACTCTCCTCAGTGTTCTGAATAGGCTGATTATCAGAGCTGGAGTCTGCATCCTGCAATGGCAAAGCTGGTTGAGATGTAAGAAAACTGCAGATTCTGATGAAGACTGACCCACAGCAGACATCCGGGGAACGGTGGAGTACCGTCATCTGGACACTCATCTTTCATAAAGATCTGATCTGTGTCTCTGCATTCAGGTATCCAGTTTCTCTGTCTGAGGTCTGCTGTGTCTTTAAGCAGGTCAGATACTCTGGATGACGTTTTTCCTCCTTTATGATGTCAGCCAATTTGTTGAAGTACCTGTCTATGACTCTCTTCGCTGTCAGCAGCTCCAGCTTCTTACCAATACTGTTGAGGTGACAGAGACACTCCAGAGATTGTTCATCCTGGTTGTTCAGAATTCTCTGGATACAGCATTTCCAGCTCAGTCTTCAGTCGCTGGTGTTCTTCTTCCTGTTGACAAATTATAAGAAAACTAATATGTTCAAATGTGTTTTGTGTCAGGGTCAACATGAATTATTATGAATATTTTGATTTTCAAATATATTCATTTTTATTTGACTCCACTCCCTGTTTAGAAAAACTGGAGGTTGTGATAATTAAACAGAAAAAACACAGTTTTTACATCTCTACACTGCTTCCCTTCCAAGGTCTCGTCTCTGCTGTGGTTCTTCAGAAACTCAGCCTGGCAGCGTCTGATGAGCAGTGTTTAAAAACTGACTTTTGCCGGGACTTTCACCTGATGAAGAAAACGGTCACTCACATCCATTTGAAAACAATGTAATATTCACATGTAAAGAAATTGAGAAAATATCATTAACGGTAGAGTTAAAAGTCACTCACATCCATTTGAAAACAATGTAATATTCATATGTAAAGAAATTAAGAAAATATCATTAACGGTAGAGTTAAAAGTGATAAACATGCGCTGCTTTGTTTCCTCAATCCTGTCATGAGCATTTGAGACACAAAATGAAGTTATAATTGCTGCAAATTAAGGTCAGTAACTGCAAAAATGTTTTTTTTTCAGTGCTCAAAGCACACATTGTTTGAAAAGTATCATCTACATCAACTCAGACCTGATTTTATGTTTTATGTCTTTTCGTCTTAATGCAGTTGATTGTCTCTAACATCAATTCATTTATTTTATCTGGTGTTAAATATTATTTCCATTGTCACTATGTATACTATAATGTATACAGCTGCACCTTAAAAGTTAAGAGATGAGAACAGACACGTGACTTACTTTTGTGAGACAGTGGCACATGTTGGCGTACAGCACATGGCTTTCTCAAAGATGAGGTTGATGATCGAGTTCAACCTTTCCTCTATATCCACTGTCACATCTTGCAGCTGTTTCATGAGGTCTTGAAAAGTTTCAGAAGTCAGCTTGTCCAAGATGGTCTTCACCAAGCTGATGACCTCTTTTAGTTCAACCTGCTTGTCCTTCTCCTTGTTTCTCAGAAGGAGCTTTTCCTTTATGCTCTCTCTGTTTGGGCCCTTTCCTCATCCAGCCGTGGATGGCGGGTTGTGGAGAAGCAGCCTTTGCTTCTTTTTTGGAGGCTGAATGCTGTCCTGAAACAAAAGGCTCCTTCTGTTTTTTCATATTCTTCTGGGTGGATTGAGAAGCAACCTTTGTTTCTTCTTTTTAGGAAGGTTAACACTGACCTGAAACAACAGGCTTCTTCTGGGTGGATGGACTTCCAAAAGTAAATTTCACCTCTGGTGTCTTGGTGGAGGCCAGTTTGTCCAGAAAAATGACAGGCTCTTTTGAACAGAGTCCTTTGTTTTTCTGGAGACTTGTTCAGAAGGAGATTTTGCCTCTGGTCGTTTCCTTGTGGAGTTTGGAGGTTCCACAAAAACAACTGGCTCTCCACTGTTGGGGTGCTTTTTCATAAAAGCATCTCCTAATCAAGTAAATGTGAATAAGACAAATATCTATTTCACATAATACATACAACTTTGTCACATAATACATAATCCAAAGCAGGGGATTGCACTTTCAGTGATTTTTGTCCTCTCGTACTTCCTCCAAAGTGGAATCAGCAGAGTAGTTGGCAGAGGTAGACTTGGACTCCAAGAAGCACACAGCTTGCTCTTCAGTTGGTGGGCTTTCAGCCTCAGTCTGTGACATTGTTGACACTGCAGGATAGGTGGCTGGCTTGGTGAGGAGACAGAGGAAGTACTGGGGCCTGGGCAGTTCTCTTGTCTTTCACCCTGCTCCTAAAGTGTCTTCTCCCTCACCCCGCCTCCCTCTTCCTCATCACTGCTGCAGCTTAGGTGCTACAAGTGTCGAGACCATCGCAGGAAGTGGATTTGATCTTCTCAGCTTCTTCAGGTCTTTCAATGTGGCCCTCTGCTTCGCTTTCCTAACAATGTCACTGTAGCAATCTCTGGAATAGCCTGAACATTTCAGGACAATAATTTTAAGCACAGCACTAAAACATATATTTGCTATCTACTTCCATATCGTCAGTTTTTAACTATAAAAAGATACCAACCTTGATTTCCTTGTGAACATTTTCAAGGTGTTTATCCAGTCATACTAAGTTTTTGCAATTGCAAACTGGACAGTCCAGCCTACCATTATGACTAAAAACAAAAAAGCCCTCCAAAATTAAAAACACAAGAACTATTGAACAGGCAAGTGCACATTTATGGACCATGTTTTGTTATATACAATGAACGGACTAACATTTCAGAAGCATAAGTCAGAATGAGACACAATTCGGTTCTGTTTTTCACACAATGGTGCTTCAGTATGTGCTGGTGCATTGACACATATGGGACCTGAGTCCTTGAGCACTTCTCTAATCTAAAGATGGCCAAAAAACACTGTCATGTGCACTGTTTGTAGGTACTTTACTGATGCCAAGGCCTAGAAGCCCTAAGAGTACTTTGTGACAGTAAAAAGGAAGTAACATAAATACCATTTTTTTAAGCAAGAAGACAGTGTTAGTAAGGCATACAAGAACAAAAACTTACCCTCTGGTGTCTGATAAGTTTATGCTTGAGTTCTTTTCGAAAGAGGTGTCACAGTAGACCGTCAAATTCCGGAGGGTACGTCAGGTTTTTTTGTACCTTAAAAGTTAAGAGATAAGAACAGATGCGTGACTTACTTTTGTGAGACAGTGGCACATGTTGGTGTACAGCACATGGAGGATACAGAGCCTCTTTTTTTTCTATGGTTTTATTTCATGGATTGTCTTTGTTTTGGTAATCAGCATTGGGTGATTAAGATTGGAACACTGTAATTTCCATGTTTTTATAGATGAATAAATCAAACCTTGAACTTTGATATTGATCTTATCTCTTGGAAAAAAAATAAGTGTATTTTCCAAAGTGTTGCCTTATTCCTTTTGCTTTACATTCTAGGCCTTTCTCAGTCTGTGTTCTCATCTGTACTTTTGTTCTCGTGGACTTGTGAAGTGTCATCAGTCACGGCCCAAGTGCTGTTCCACTTTAAAGTCTGCATCCAGCCAAGTACAGTCCAAATGACCAGAAGTGTTCTTGCTATAATTGTACCACAAAATACACAGAGTCCAGATAGTGTATGTTAAGAGGCTATTAATTTGGGAAAAATATGCTCTTTTAGAAACTACCTATTGCTGCACTCCTGTATGAGATTGTAGGCCCACATCTTCTCTAAAGTTGTTCCAGTTTGCAAGTGGACATATAATTAAGCTCATTGTCTCTGATCAGTGGTGGAAGAAGTACCCAGATCCCATTAACTTGAATGGGAAAGTGGTCACAGACTTTTGGACCCCAATGTAAGTATTTGCAGCAAAATGTAGTTAAAGTATTGCAGTATGAGTACTGATTTGGTCCCTCTAACTGATATATTATTATATATGACATCTTTAGATTATTAATACTGAAGCATCAGTGTTAGAGCAGCATGTTACTGTTGTAGCTGCTGGAGGTGGAGCTACTTTCAACTACTTTATATACAGTTAGCTAGTTTAGTCCAGTGGTTCTCAACCTAGGGGTCAGGCCCCTCCAAAGGGAGATATCTGAGAGGTTGTGAGATGATTAATGGGAGAGGTAAGAAGAAAAAACAAAGTTCTGATACACAAACCTGTTTTCAGTTTTTGGACTTTTTGTCTTATCTTTGATTAGGACGTACCATCTATTTTTTACAATATATTAGTGTTTGGGAACATTGTATTGACATGGAAACAATATAACTAAACAGCTGAATGAAGATGTACCTCTATATCCATGGGGATAAATGTTTCCTGGTTATGGTGGACAGTTTCCTGTGCGTTCCACAGTTTACATGACTATTAATATCCTCCCCCTTAATGCTTTCCACAGCTGTGAGTGTGACTTTCATACTCGTGAGACCCCTGCCTCTTTGGTTTCACTTATCTGTCAGATGTTCTCTCTCACATAAGTACACTGCGCTGACGAAAATAGTGATATAATCACTGCGGTGTGACTATGTTGCTGTTTCTCTCTCCTATATTTGACCTTGTTATTGGCGAAACAGAGTGTTCTGCCTCTCCCTGCTGTAACATAGTCACTATAAATATGTGTGTGCGTAGGAGAGAGTGACGTTACTCTTAATGTGGCATTGGTACACTGGGACATATAGTGTAATATACTATTTTCCTACAGATTACTGCTCTGACTGGCAGATAAACAAAGTCAATGTGGTCAATCTAATGTGTGCAATCTAATGCAATCCAATACAACAGCTCTGCCATAAATGATACTTTTACAAAGCTTATACATTTTAGTTTTAGTTCTACTTTACGTTTATTACTGAGGTCTTAGTGGAGTGCATTATACTGAAAACTGTTCCTACTTTTTGTCCACCCCATGAACATACATGAAGGGGGAAAAATATTAGGAACGCTTTTCAATATAACGCACTCCAGTTGTTATTGCTGTATGTGTTGCCTGTGCTTTTTGTCCTTCTCCTCTCCTGTCTATTGCTCCACCCAGATCTCCTCCACATAACCAGCCCACAATAAGGTGCACCTGGCCAGAGAGGAAGGGTTAAATGCTTCAGGTTCCGGTTGCAGAAAGAGGCTTCTTATTTGTGGACTGCTGCTCTTGCTGCCTCTCAGCCTGGGATTTTATTTAGTGTTTCTGTTATCTTTGACTGTTGTTTATTTCTTCCCATGGTTGGAGTATTTCAAAAGATGGTAGAGTTTTACTTTGGGTAAATGGTGGAGTGTTGTTGCCCTATAGGGTCGACTAAGGGTGGGGCGTAACACAGTACACCACCACCGCCACCCACTACAACCTCATTCATAAACATTAAATAGAATTATCATCTTTCTGACAATGTCAACAAAAACTGAAAATGTACAAGCTTCATAAAAGTAGAATTTATGGCAGAGCAGTTGTTATGGATTGCATTAGATTGCACAGGTATACCTAATAAAGTGCTTGCTGAGTTTAGATTTTAGATTAGATTCAGATTTCATCCACAAAACATGTAATCAGCTCATAAAATAAGACGCGGTATTAAAGATTAAACAACCAGCTACCACAATGAATTGCTGCTTGCATGTTAATTCATTCATTAAATAATACAATAATATAATACTGTGCATATAAAAATATAACACTTTAAAAGGAGCCATTCTGTACAGTGAGTACTTTTAGCTTTGATACTTGAAGCACATTGTTTATAATACTTACATACTTTGACTTAAGTAACATTTTGAAAGAAGGACTTTCACTTGTAAAGGAGTATTTGTATATATACTTGTATTTAAGTATAGAGCACTTTTTCCACCGTTAGGCCATTTTGCCATGGGAGACCCTGGAGGAAGTCAAACAACCCTCCCAGATGATGAAACATTATAATTACTATATAATTTTTTAATCTTTTAAATTTTGCAACTCTCTACTTGAATAGTGATGGTAGCTTTTCAGATTGTGTTAATGTGATGACAGCAGACAAAGTGACACTTTTCCATCCTGGCTGTTTATCAGAGGGAGGAAACTTTATGTAACACGAACACACACACACACGCACACACCCCCACACACGCCTCCTTGTTTACTATCTTCTTACAGTCCAAGTAGGTGGGATTCTTAGAATCCGATTTGCTGGCTCCCGCCCACCGCGCTCTCTCATTGGCTGGGGGAGTCTATTAAGGAAGAGTCTCATGCGAGGAGCTGCAGACTGTAAACGCCAGCATCTCTCGGAATATTCGCTTCCACCAACTGCATTAAAATCGTTTCCCACTGAAGGATTTTTAAAAATATATTTACTTTGCATGTTCTATTTATAATTGCGTAATTTCACTTTTGAGAATGACTAGCAAAATGAAGTTTGTTCAGTCTCTGGTGAAGGCTGCAGCACTGGCCAACGTGCCAAAACACATCGACCATTTCTCCAAGTTCTCTCCCTCTCCTCTGTCTATGAAGCAATTCTTGGATTTCGGTGAGTCATCACTAATACACAGTGTACAGAGTGAATGCAGATCCTGAACGCTCTTTATTCAAAATGCTTGTATAGAAAACAGTAAGAGACAGTCTTCTGTCAGACATTTGCATGGTAACGAAACGTCACATTGTTTATTTATTCTACTGCTGATTTGCGTTTATTTTTTATTTTTTTGTATAAGAAATCAACATAATTTATAATTTCTCAAAATATATGTATTTATGTTTTAAGTGCATCTTTAAAAGCCCCAGAAACCAGGAGCTCCACTGATATTTCAAACATAAAAGAGTAGAGTTAGTCTAAAAGCAAAAAGCCCTGGACTTTGTCTCAGTACAGTGACTCAAGCATCAGGTTATCAGTAGGAAAGGTGCTGAGACAAAGGAGGAACAGTCCTGTTATAAAATGTCTGCTAACTGGTCTCATAGGTTTGATTTCACCATCTCAGCTCATCACTGAAGGACAACAAGCAGTTCATGACATGCCAGCAGCCTGCTGTGCTTTCACTGACATTGCTGCTGCTAATTAATGAATGAATGACTTTTGTTAGGGGCTGTATAAAAATTATTAGAGGGTGGCAGGGGTTAGAAAAGGGGTAGAGTATTGTCATTTTTCTTTCAGCTGAAGGTGACTGTATTTTATTCCTTTGCAATATTGTCAACAGTTACAGAAATAGCTTAATCAAAAATACAACTTTCACTTGTTGTATGGCACATAAAGGTACACTTTGCCAAATGCAAAGGACATTTCCGTCTCTGTATCAAGGATTAATGACACCTACTTTGGTGGCACTCATTAGAAGTTCCATTAAGATATTAAGTTGTACCAGTTTACCACTGTTATATTATTTTGACATGTTGTGGGGTCATTTTTTGCCAATCATTTTTGTACAGTCCCTTAGTTTTGTTCTAATAATCCACATTTTTTTCTCATGATTCAGTTAGTTATTATCTGAGTGTGAAAGCTCATTCTTGGCCTTAAGAAAATATTCTTAACTCAAGGTCAAACTCAATTTGTCAAACCAACAATAATGTGTGTCATGTCTTGTTTTGGGTTTTAATTCATAATACTTTAAATTAAATTGTAATCCTGTCCTGTTCTGCTCTCCAGGTTCGACCAATGCCTGTGAACGCACATCATTTGTCTTCCTGCGTCAGGAGCTTCCTGTCCGTTTGTCCAACATCATGAAGGAGATCAACCTACTGCCAGACCGGCTGCTGGCCACGCCCTCGGTCCAGCTGGTCCAGAGCTGGTGAGAGACAGAGATGGAATAATTAATACACACTGAATAATTGACTTATTGATTATCTGATTATCTGATTGATTGGGGACTGATTTATTGACTTGTTTACTGACTTACCTCAAATAATACTGTCATCTTACACTTCATTTCTGGGACTGATAGGGATAAATATACTGTTACTTACAGTCTCTTCCAAAAGGAGCTGAGTACAATGTATCCTCAAAAATGCACTAAATGACAATAAAACAACTGGTTTAAAAATGTAGAAGTGACAAGACTAAAAAATACAAAGTGCATGCTCTCCTGTTTATGTACTGACATTACTCTGACCCCTCAGACTTGTGAAACACATTCAAAACTCTTTCAAAACACAAGTGTACTTCCTCATTTTCACAGTTGCAAGCTTTCCAATCTCACTGCTATGAATAGCAGGCCAGTGGTGCACTGTAGTTCCAGATACAAACAGAGATTCCTTTACAGAACGGGGTGAGGGTGTGGGGAGGAGGAGGAGGAGGGAGAGCGGCTGAACTTTGTCCCAGTTCCCCCTCTAACCCCACCTTTCTTCGTCTTCTTTCCCCTCGCCCCGCCCGCTTGTTGTTGGCAGCTGAAGGGAACAGCGTGTTCAGAACAGCAGCTGCTAGTGACACAAGTAATAAACAAAATCAGCCTTCCGACGTCATTCATAATAAAACAGTGTAACTATGAGAGTTATTGAAAGATTGTACTCTTTTAATTAAATGCACTTTAAATGAGACACTTTTACAGAATTGACCCTTGAGATTAGAAAAAGTTAGAAAATTCTTAATTAAGTGTTTTGGTGATGAACTCTTGTCATTCTTCAAACCCAGTTCTGATTTCATTTAGCTTCAGTGTTTTGAGGCTAATTCATCTCTTGTTCCATCTTATGTCATTGAGATTGTTGCTTGTAGTTTTGCTGATCTTGGGAAGTTTGAGGATGCTAGCACACAAAATAATGTTGAGAAAGGTTTTTCTAGGTCTTTGACCCTGCAGTATTAAGTATTAGATTCCTAATGCATATATTGAAATATATATGTAGTGAATTACAAACACTTGGGCAGCTGTCTCTGTTTTTCAAAATCCTGACATCATGCTGTGGTTTTTCTGGGAACTTTCTAGGAATCGCTCACAGGAAATGTTTTTTTCCACACACACACACAGATTTCTTCTCTTTTGGGAAGAAAAAAATAAGATCGGGTCTAGCTGTCAGTGAATGAGAAGACACATTTCAACAGAGACAGTCTGCAGAATGATGTTTATGTTTATCAAGTCATGGGACTTACTTGACACAGAGGCTTAGTTTTCCGAAATAGCAGCTTAAAGGTTCACAGATTGAAATTTAATATACTATATGTTTAGCAGTGCTGACCCCACCTGTTGATGAAGTTTCTGGAAACGTGTGACTGTCTCATCTCAGTCAGATGACACAGGTCTGATTCCCTAAACATGGCTGATTTCCAGGATGGGAACTGAGACAGACTGAGGGATCAAAGCTTGCCCTGTTGGGGTGGAAGAAACTTCATGTGCTCTATTTTATCTCACTCTCTCAAAAGGGATAAGGATGAATCTCCATTTTAGAGTTTACTCAAATCTAACATTTTTAAAATGAATGAATTGTTTTGAACTGTATACCTACAGTAGTATTCATGGTGTAATGTCACATGATTAATTTATAAGTTGTGCACATAAACCAGAAAACAACTTCAGACACCACCCTGATGAGGGCAAAAAAAAGTGTAAACAAGCATTCATATTTTTAAGCTCTAATGTATGATTTATCTGCAGACAGAGGGTGACATCATGAAAGAAGAATAGATTAAATATACATTTCTCTCTTCGGGGTAGTGATTTGTTCTCAACAGTGAGCACTAGACATGTAATTTGCAGCAGATCTGTGTGTATAACAGAAAAAAAAACATGCAGCTGAATGTTAGTTAGACTTTAATAAGAAACAGCAAACTGAACTAACTGATTGAGACGCTGCTGCTCATGATCTGCAGCGTCAGGAAACCAGGAAACCAAAGTCACGTTGCAGTTATTTCCTTTGAATAGCAACAACACACAAGTTAGTAACACACACACACACACACACACACATATACGTATATGACACGTGAGGACTGAAGATAGATGGCGGTGTTTACATTTTCCTCCTCTCTTTGCCTCCTCCTCCTCCTTCTCTCTCTCTGTTTTTCTATCTCGCTCACCCAGTAAAATGTACCAATAACACAGGCTGCAGCAGGGTGGATGTGTGTGTCCACGGTATTCTAGCTAAATGCTGGTCACTGACAGTCCAATGTTTGTGTTCTCTCAGGTACATCCAGAGCCTGGTGGAGATCCTGGAGTTTCTGGACAAGAACCCAGATGACCAGGGAATCCTGGAGATGTGAGTGTAACACACATATCATCAAAAAAACAGGATAGGATAACTTGACTTTCACTGTCTGCTTCCTCTCTCACCTAACCTCTGTTCAAGTCAAGTCAAATCCATTTTATTTATATAGCGCCAAATCACAACAGAAGTTATCTCAGGGCACTTTTCACATAGAGCAGGTCTAGATCGTACTCTTTACTATACAGAGACCCAACAATTCCCCCATGAACAGCACTTGGCAACAGCAGCAAGGAAAATCTCCCCTTTAACTGGAAGAAACCTCAAGCAGAACCGGGCTCTGGTTGGGCGTCCATCTGCCTTGACCGGTTGGGTTGAGAGAGAAAGAAGGAGGGGGAGAGGGCAAAGAGAGAGACAGACAGAGAAGCATAATAACAATAACGATAATTATACTAACAGGAATTTGACTGATAATAATAGTGGCAGCGGTGGGCATCAAGCTGGACAGCAGTTGGTCTATAGCCAAAGGTCTCCTGTGAGACAAGAAAGCACAAAACTCCAGGGAAGAAGCAAAGTTAGTAACATGCATTAATGGGACATGAATGTGTACAGATGGAGAGGATGAGGAGAAAGGAGTGCAGTGCATCATGGGAAGTCCCCCAGCAGTCTAGGCCTATAGCAGCATAACTAAGGGCTGGTCCAAGGCAAGCCTGGCCAGCCCTAACTATAAGCTTTATCAAAAAGCAAAGTTTTAGACTGAATCTGGAACCCCCCAGATTGAATCTGGAAGATAGTTTCACAGGAGAGGAGCCTGATAGCTGAAGGCTCTGCCTCCCATTCTATTCTTGGAGACTCTAGGAACCACAAGTAAGCCTGCATTCTGGGAGCATAGTGGTCTAGTGGAGTAACACTATGAGCTCTTTAAGATATGATGGTGCCTGACCATTAAGGGATTTGTATTTGAGGAGAAGGATTTTTAATTCTATTCTGGATTTTGATTTTGCCTTCCACTCCCTCCTCCGCTCATCATCCCAGGTTTGTGGACGTCTTGGAGTCCATCAGGAACCGACACAACGAGGTGGTCCCCACCCTGGCTCAGGGAGTCATTGAATACAAAGAGGCCTATGGCCAGCAGGATGCTGTCACTGACCACAATATCCAGTACTTCCTGGACCGCTTCTACACCAGCCGCATCTCCATCCGCATGCTCATCAACCAGCATAGTGAGCTGCCACACACACACATACCAGCCTGCAACCACACCTGACCACATGACCAAAAATCAGTGAACACACAGCCAGATTATATAAATAAAAAGCTCATGAACCACTAATACTACATTTTATGAACCACTACTAGTAGTAGGAGTAATAACTAATTTTCTCTTTTGCTACTTTCTTGCAGCTCTTGTCTTCAACGGCAACACAAACCCCGCCCATCCCAACACCATTGGCTGTATTGACTCCATGTGTGATGTAACAGAGGTTGCACGAGGTAAGGGGACAGAGAGGCTGTCAGAGGTGGTTTTGACCAGTGGTAATTAGGTTTAGACTGGTACAGTTTATGAGCTGAAACTGGCAGTTACACATTATAATCACTAACCTTTCATCCGTGATTTCTTATCTATTTACTGTGTATTACGTATAATGTGAGCACAATATTAAGTCAAACAATACAGGTCTTATTCTAGATTTTGACACAGGGCCCGGCTTCAAGACCAGGCAAAAGATGAGCTAATAATACAGGACCATCCTTACCTTGTACTTGATATACAGTGCAGGAAGAATCACCAAATTTTAATAATGGTATACAGTATATTCCTAATTGAATTTGATTTAAATTTGATTTAGGACCAGGGGGCCCAACTCCTAATTTTCACCTCAGGGCCATAGTGGATTAATCCAGCCATGATATGATGTCTGTTACTTCTTGTTAATGCAAAACAGCAAACCTTGAATATTGAGTACATTTAAATACTTCTAATACAGTATTCAGTCAAGCAAGAACTTTATATCCTTACAGTCATGACAAAAAAATCAATAATTCATTCACAGTATCAGTTCATAGTTAACCGTCTCTTATATTTCACTGTATCACATAGTGGATCTCTGATAAATGAACAAACTCTTTGCATCATGAGATGACGCAGGTCAATAACTGGTGCAGAACTGGCAGGCTGCTCATCCAGTTTGGCTCAGTTTCAGTGTTTGAACAGACTCAGAACTGCTGGTTGTGATCCATCACACTTATCAACCATAATTTTTATACTGATGATAGCCTTGTATTTATCACATCTGTTTATCTTTATGTCTGTTTTATCATGTCCATCTTATCTTTTATCTTTTATCAAACAGGGCAAAGAATAAAGTTTTCTGTCTGTCTGTCTCTCTCTAGATGCCTATGAGAGTGCTAAGATGCTGTGTGAACAGTATTACTTGGGAGCACCTGAGCTGGAGCTGAGGCAGATGAACGGTGAGAAACACACAAAACACTGTGACTAAATACACATACACACACACACACACACACACACACACACACACACACACACACAGAGTTTTTTCATTGATGGATAATGTGTGTGTATAGAGCGTTGACTGTTGTTTTTCTCCTCTCCCTTAGCCAACAGCATCAGAGAGCCTATCCACATCTCATACATCCCATCTCACCTGTACCACATGCTATTTGAACTCTTTAAGGTAATAAATGATACTGTATCTGCATACAAAAATACTGTATATGATATACTATTGACAGCAGTAGGAGCCTCCTTGATGGCTTAAAGGAGCACTCCAGTGATTTAGTATTGCAATTTCATAAAGTTTTTTTAACATACTTTTAAAAGAATGCTGGAAATTGAAGCAGCAGAGGTAAAAAAAATCCAGACTTTTATTTTCTCATATGGGTGAAACTCCACAAACACTGAATTCTATATTTCCAACAATGCAATTTGATAATATTCCTGTATTAGACCCTCCTTTGATTAATAGTTGAACTTTCTTGGAAGCTGACATCTGACTTTAAATAAAATGTCATTATCGACCTGAGTGTGCAGTGTTTTGGACTGATCCCATTGGCTACCCACCAGCTGATAAACCTCCCTGTGTCCTCTCTGCAGAATGCCATGAGAGCAACCATTGAAAACCACGAGGCCAGTAGGACCCTACCACCCATCAAAGTCATGGTCGCTCTCGGCGGAGAGGATCTGTCAATCAAGGTGAGTGATTCCTCTGTCAGTGAGAGTGATGCTGAGGGAGATTGATGTAGCTGTACATTTCGTGAGCTGAGAAGATCAATACCACTCTCATGTCATAAGCTTCAGTCGTCCAAATGAGTCAAATCAAGTAGTCCCTCTTTTTGTTACTATACTCCCACCACAGCTCAACAGGGAAACACTGTCTGAGGAAACACAAAGAGGGAATTTGCTGCTAAAAAGACTGTAAATGTGGCAGATATCCACTTGATATGACTAACTCAGACTGCTGAAGCCTCATATAAGCTTCACATCTACTTTTAAATGCATTTTCGCACTAAAGGACTGTGTGAACACACTGTGGATTTTGTTCCCCGTCACTTACATTGAAAGCACATTTGAAGGCCAGTATGAACAGGAGGAATGATGACAGTGAAGAAAACCTCTTCCACTGTTCACATGGACGCCTGATTGTTGTTTAAGACACACTTGAAAAATTGTAAACCTGTCCTCTAAGTAAGCATTAACTGGATATGTTGTCCAGGACATGTTTTGTTTGCATGTTTTGTACCTCTGGTTTATTTCATGGATTCCAGCCCTACTGCATTGGAAACTAGAGAGAAAACAACTTACAAACCAGACAGGAAGGACAAAGGACAGAGCAGTATGTTCCCAACTGAAAAGTCACATCAGGGATATTTGATATCTCTTGTTGCGTTTATGTTGCAAAGGAGAGCAAGGCAAGCAAATACCATTCTTCGTCATGATGGCAGGAGTGGTTCTAAAATCCCAAAATGCGCCAGCAACCATACACAACACAACATTAAGTACTTTTTCCAGTACATCACTGGTTGAAAGAACAAAAAATATGTTATCTGAATGCCCCAATTTCCCACACCAAGAATAGAAACCAAGTTGGTTCAACTTAAACGTCTTTACTCAAAAAACACAGTAATCTCCCCTTTACTAAAGCCATGTTGAGGTATGTGGTTATGTAACGATTATAAAAAAAGAAAAAGCTATGGAAAGAAAGAGTAAAACAATGTTGTATTCTTGTCCCCATTCTGAAATGACGTGTTTTCACCCTTTGCCCCATTGTTCTTGTAACCTTGATTCACCTCTGTTCAGCTGCTTAATTGGGTTACATAAACCTCATAAACCCTCATTATCATCAAAGAATCCAAATCCGCCCAGACACCAAGCCCATTCATTTACGTCATTGGCTCCTGGCACACCATAGATCCATATTTAGACAGGATTAATTCAGCGCACCGTTGGCTGATATCTGCGACCTTTGCCCTAAACACCAGCTTGGAAAAACTTCCACACACACACACACATACAGGTCACCCAGTGCATGCTTTATGCTAATAAAAGTAACAAAATGGAAAGGGTTTATCTCTAAACTGAGATTTCAGGCCCGTATAATCATTCAAGAGTTTTTTTGTGGTATTTGTTTTGCCTTCATCATTGATGCTGAGTCCTCACTGCTGTGTTAACCTCTCTGTGATCTCTGTCTATCTCCAGATGAGCGACAGAGGAGGTGGTGTTCCCTTCAGGAGGACAGAACGCCTGTTTAGCTACCTGTACTCCACAGCTCCCAGACCCTCTATAGGAGACAAACACAGAGCCCCACTGGTGAGCAGCTCACACACCAACATACACATTCAAACATGATATTCATATCATGAGAAGAGCTAACATATGTGTGTGCGTGTGTGTGTGTATAGGCTGGGTTCGGCTATGGGCTGCCCATCACTCGTCTCTACGCTCGCTACTTCCAGGGAGACTTGCAGCTCTACTCCATGGAGGGTTTTGGGACGGACGCTGTCATACACCTGAAGGTAATTTACACACATGCACATGCACCAACATATTGTGGGATATGATGAATTTAATTGGTGTGACCGGTCTTTCCTCCAAATAAGACCAAAGATATGTTTATTGATTTTTAGTGCAGCAATAAAAGTATTTGAGCACTGTCCTATATGAGAAGCTTAGATTTGATACAAATACAGATGCTATATGTTAAAAGGCAAATCAACAGTTGTTCTTTTTAAGGAAGCTGAAAAGATTTAATGACACTGATGAAAATATTTTATTCTTTTTATATTGAGTCTACATATTGAGTACCAGATGCTCCCTAAAGGTAGCACTAATAGATACAGATTGTCCTCAGTCTGGTTGTAAACAATTTGTACCCATGTTGCATTGGTCTATTGATTGATTTATTTCATTTACTTTACCTTGCTCATCTTTTTAATACAGCAGTGAACTGATTTTATTTTATTGTATAGCCTATTATACAGGCACATATATTGAACATTGTTATTGTCAGTTTATAAATAACAGGGCCCAAGTCTAGAATGAGTTAGACCAAGATTCAAGTCCAAATGAACATGCATGCACAAAAAAAGCTATGTGGTGAATCACACTTGCATTAAAGTCTATTCACTGTCTCCCCAGGTGTTGTCTACAGACTCAGTGGAGAGGCTGCCAGTTTTTAACAAGACCGCTCTGCGTCACTACAAGCTGAGTTTGGAGGCCGACGATTGGTGCGTTCCCTCCAAAGAGCCCCTGGATCTTGCTGTCTACCGCGCTGCTAAGTGATCAGGTCCTGACCTGACATGATTTGTGACACAAACACTGACAAGCTGACCATAAAATGTCCTGTAAAGACGGCCATTGTGGGACCAGAACTGTTAGCCCGGTGGTGGATGGGTGTTGAAGTGACCAAAAGTGGCCAAGGAGATCAAAGAAAAGGCCAAGCATCAGCATCCTGATTGTCTGGGAGTTTCCTTAGTTGGCGCGGATGTCTTCTGTCTGTGTTTCTTGCTTCTCTATGTGTGGGAATACATAAATGAAGAGAAGAATGAAGTTGACATTCTGAGTCAAGATGGTGGAGAGTCAAAGATGCAGTGGTAGAAATTCAGAAAGAGAACGAGAGAAAGATGCAGAGATGAATTGAATTGATAGTAGGGCTGAACAATTTGAAGAAAATATCTAATTTTCTGACAAATAATGCAACTGTGATCTAAAAACCAGGAATTAATCAGTTCATACAATTTCAACATAAAAGCATTAATCATTCAGCCCTAAATGATGAGAAGAGATGGTTTCATTTTGTAAACAGTTGCACTGCTTTAAACTTGCCAAACCTTGTCAATGTCTGTTTTGAAGTCCTTACTAACTTATCAAAGAGTCATATGTTCTAGGTAATAAGCAAGCTGACAAAAATGTTGAAGTACAGCTGACTGAATGTATCAAAGGGTTTTCATTTCTCCAAGCAGGAGTAAAAAAATCTGATGAAACTGTCGTCCAATGGAGTCCATGGTATGTTTGAAAAGTTTTGCTACAGTAAATCTATAACAAGAACAAGATATATCACACGTGTCTTCCAGTCTGATATTATTCCAGCTCTTACCTCATATGGAAGAACACATTTCACCTAAAAGTTAGCCACCCATATTGCTAATTCCTTTTATTCAAGTGTTTTTAGGCGCTTTGCAGCCAAGCAGCTAGTATGAGATTTTCCTCAAAAACATGAAGTGCCTGCGCATGTTGAATGATAAGTTGAATTTTATGCTACAAGAAACAGAACATTTTCTCTTTTCTTTGTGCGACTGGCTTGCTTTTAGAATTCATAGGTCAGTAAGAATACAGTGCAATTTTTTGGGTGTTTTTCATGTGTTGAACAAAATGGCTCGTCTATTTGTTGGCAAAATGGCCTTTCTTGAATTCCTGTTTTGTGCCCTTGCATAGTGCCAGTTCAAGATGCAGAAGAAACAGCAGATGTTGAGCTGCCAGTTCGGTTACTGATAATGAACACAGATTAGGGATTATTGAGTTATCCATTAATTAACCTAGCTGTTGTTGAAGACCTGTGATGGGTCAAAACTGCAACGTGTGTATTAAACTGTGCATGAAAATAATCAGCCTGTTATACTGTATGATGAGATTCATTGTGTATTCACATATATGTATGACCCAGGCACAGTGTTTATTGTATATTTGAGGTGAACTGTTCATTTTAGAGGACATTATTTTTTATAAAAAAATATTGGAAAATAAAATATCCTGAAAATAATCTAACTATTGTCCGCATTATTATTGTTGTTTTATATATTGTGTGTGTGTGTGTTGGTTCTTCAGTTCTGCAGGTAAAGAGCTTGCAGCAGCAGTTTCCTGGTAGTCATACTGATAGTGTGTATGTGTGTGTGTGACTCACAGGCGATGACCTGTACAGGTTGATGCAATAAACCTCGACGTTTGACAAACATGGATTAATCAGACACTGAGTTATGTAACGAAAAATGTACAATATTGTGTGTGTGTCTGTGTAGATGACCTGGAATAGCTCACAGTAATAACTCACCTGGGTCAATAGAGGGACTTTGGCCAGCATGCAGGTTGTATTTGTTGGGACTGCAGTTATCATGCAGTGTTTGTGTGCACATTTGAATATGAGAGATCAACTTGAAAACACTGAAAACTACCAGGGATGTCATCAACTCTACTGGTTCAAACTAACCTGCAATGAACTTGCCTTGGTTAAATATGCTGGGTACATTTGTCTGTGTGTGTGTGTGTGTGTGTGTGTGTGTGTGTGTGGTCTGTCTGGCTACTTTTGGGGACAAATTTCAGATTTAGGACCAGTTAATTTGGGACGGCTTGTCCAGTTGGGGAAAAAGCTGTGTCCCTAATTGACGTAAAGCTGATTTTTGGGTCAGTGGTTAAGGTTAGGGTTAAGGTTAATCAAGTAGTGAGATGGTCAGGGTTAGAGTTAGGGTAAGTCTCAAGGAAACGAATGTAAGTCTATATAATGTCCCCAAAAATGATCATGATCTGATATCTGTGTGTGTGTGTGTGTGTGTGTGTGTGTGTGTGTGTGTGTGTGTGTGTGTGTGTGTGTGTGTGTGTGTATACAGTCAATGGTTATATCAGACTGAGGTCATTAGCACTTTCCTGCTGACTCGTGCATTTAATGTACCCTGCCTGTATAGTTGGGGCTTTGAGTCTCATAGTCAATATTGAGCCTGATCTCACAGAACATTTGGACTGACTTGTACGAAAAGAAATACAGAACTTATCACACTTGTGTCAGGTGCTGTGCAATTATTACTATTCAAATTAGTGCTCCACACCACAAACACTGATTTGTTTATTGTTTTAAAAATACATTCTTGTCTCATTCAAGTCCAATTTTGAATCTTACTGGCCAATAGAGCCACTTGAGCTGCAAATGCATGTGGCACAAATGACATCTTTATTAGGAATGTCACAGAAAACAAAATTCAACAAGTGTCAGACTTCAAGGATTCAGGAAATTTATAATTTACCCATTCAATTCAAAGACTGTCTCAAGAAGCAAATCAGTACAATCTTGTTGTGCCGCCGTGGCTTCCACTGACCATACTCTAATTTGCTTTTTTCTCTGCTTTGGATTGTCTGGGCAGTGTGTGTGTATGTTGGAAACAACAGAACCGATATGAGGTCAGAGAAGTGGGGAAATGTCAGGGGACAGCTTTGTATATCTGAGGTGTGTTAGTGTGCTTTCCCCTCTGGTTGGAAAGTCAACATGCTGATGGAGTTTAGGTGGTACAGTTTTCAGTGTTTTCAAGTTGATCCCTCATATTCAAGTGCACACACTCACACACACACACACACACACACACACACACACACACACACACACACACACACACACACACACACAGGTTTGTGCAGCTATCCTTGTTAGGACCTTGCATCAACTCCATTCATTTTGTAAAGCCTAACCCTAACCTTAACCTAACCTCAATTCACACCTTATCCCTTACCTTAACCGGGACCTCAGAAATGACATTTTGCTGCATTAGGTCTGGACTTTGGTCCCCATGAGGACTATTGGTCCCAATAAGGTCAGTGTTTATACCAGAAATGGTCCCAATAAGGATGGAAAAACATGTACGTACACACACACACACACACTGCACGATCACTGGAGTTCCAAACCCGCCACCTGCATGATGGCCAAAGTCCCTCCATTGACTACGGTACTGTGAGCTATTTCAGGTCATCCACACAAACACACACGCAATGTTGTACATTTCTCATTATATAACTCGATGTTTGTCTTAAGTCAAGGTTTATTACACACACACACACACACACACACACACACACACACACAGACAAATGTACCCAGCATATTTAACCAAGCAGGTTAGTTTGAACCAGTAGAGTTGATTCTGTCCCTGTTCCACCAGAGCACTGTCCAGGTCACAGACAAAACAATCATATCTTCCACAAACAAAAGCACAAGAAAGACCCTTTAAATTCATCACTGTTAAGGCTTTTGTTTATAAATGATTTATTTTGCAGTTATTATTATTATTTACACATACAGTAGCTTTACTTCCTCATGCAATGGAGAAATATAGTGTTGACAGAACCCAAGGGTTATCTGGCATCTTAACCCCTTGACTTTTTCAATCTGTTAGATCTTTTGGAATAACTTAGGCGCAAGCACATGGACTAATTTCTAGCAAAAAAATACCAAGAAACTAAAATTCCTGCTTAATTAATGAAATTTGAATTGTGAGAAATATTTCCAGAGCTGAAATCTTGAAAAATTGAAGCAAAACCCAATAACCTATTTTTTACAAATCAAATCTGCTATGTTAATAAAATAGAGTAAGACAGGGCAATGTTAAATATCCCTGCATATGTGTGCAACAAAGGTGTGGAAAATAACAGAGAAGATGGGACAACCTGAAATCATTATTTTAAAGAATCTGAAGAGAACTAAATGATCTGGACTGACACTTAATTGGGTGCGGGTGATTTCTTGTCAGTAAAACTGATCATTAGGAAAACTGGCATATCAGTGGCCCTCATATCTGATATGATAGGGATGAGCATATGTTTTAGCTCAACAGTCTGTGAATATCCAGTTTCTTAAGTCCAAGTTTCAACAGTGATTTCAAGTGTCCATGATGGTCAAAAAGTGTATCTTCACAATGAGGCCACTGACAGTGATTTGGAAACAGGAGTAGATGAGACACTATTAAGCAGGTTCAGTGGTAATCCAGGAAATGGTTTAAAGATTACAGTCACACTGTATTACACCCTGAAGAAATGTAGACAAAAGAGGCAGCCTGTTCTCATTCTGTTGTCAATGGCGTTATTATTGGCTGAGCAGCGACCTCGTGTGGTGAGCTTTAAAAATTACCACTATTACATGTATATTTTTAGTTCAGAAAATGTTCTAGTAAATTTCCTTTACACTCAAACTGTATCAGTAAACAGTACTGTAAATTAACTCATTTATAATATAACCAAATGCACTTAAACAAAACACACATTTACACATTTACCATATTATGTACCTGTGTTATTCATCTTGTAAGTTTATTAGAGGTTACAAGGTCATATTTATTTGCATTTACATGAGCCTGATGTTTACCTTTTTATCTGCTGTAGGTCTATAAAGACACATGTCAACTTATATATTAGTAATATATATATTAATATTTTAGTTGGAAGGCCTGATTTGACCCAAGGTCCACAATTTGCCTACCACTGCTCTACAGTATTATACCTTTATTCAACAAGATGCTCAGGAGGTAAACTCTGCAGTTAGATGGACGGTATGGAGGAAGTGGCAGAGAGGACAATGTGGGACCATCAATGATATCCCTTCCTGCCCACTTTATGATGAACTGTGGCAAATGTATCTAGATTTTTCATGTTTTTGTATGTATTGTATTAATTATTATACCTATATACAGTCCATGCCACAAGCTAATAATCCAGGACTTGCCTGGGTTGATATTATATATTTTAGTATATATTATTTAAGTGATGGAAATTATACACCTCTTTGGCAATAAAAGTTCCCTTCCACTCAATATAATGGTTTGCTTCTTGTTCCTTCACTCTGATGTTTGCAGTTTTTATTTTTTTTAACCTTTATTTTACTAGCTAAGTCCTACTGAGGTGAGAAACCTTTCAGGGGAGACCTGATGCAAGGTGGCAAACAGTCAATACAACAGCAGGCACAAGAAAACAATACTAAAAACCAGGAAACAATGTTATGAAGGCTAAAACAAGCTAATTTTGCACAGGATTTACAACAGCCTTGAATTGAAAAGAGATATCAGATACCTCAGTATAATTTACCTCTGCAGACTATTCCATGACGGCTTTCTTTCTCATATCTGTCTGTGCATTACGGACAGACAGCAGGTGTCTTCTGATCTGAGATAATGATAAAGAATGTAATAATTTTGCAGAGTTATGATGGATGTTTGCATAGAGTGGCTTTATAAATAGCCAGTGACTCAATTAACTCAATTTATACAAGCGTGATATGGACACTTGAAGCCTCCAGTGCACACACACTGAGAATGGACTTTACAGTGGAGTAGGAGACACTTTGTGTCCAACAGTTAAACTTCTGAAATGAAAAATATTTGCATATACAGGTGCAGGTGTCATTTCAACAATCTTTCATTGAAGTTTTTTGTGGAAAAAACATATCAGACACAAATTATCATTCAAAGCAGAGTATTTTTATATGTCAAATGACCAAAACCAGTGACATGCAGTCACTCAGGGGCTTTTGGGTCCTTCAGGTCTGGGGCCCCCCGGCAGTTGCTTGCTTGGATAACTGACTTTGCTTTGTTAGTTATCCAGCTCTGTGTGACATCCCTCCCACTGGTTATGGTGGTCTGTACTGGTTGGGTCATCAGCTGATCTAGGACCATGAACCAAATTTGTCTCTCTTCCTCTTACATCCACCCTGCATCATCTATACTTCTTTTTGCTCCTTTTGACACCTTTACAATACATGCCAAACATCAATGCACTGCTTTTAGCACTGATTTCCATATCAGATTTAATTTAGTTAACTCAGTAAATACAGTAAATGTCTGTCAAGTGTACCTTTTCCAAAGGACTCACCCTTTTGGACATTTGGACACTTCAAATGGTGTGAATATAAGTGTCCACTAGAGGATGTTGTAGGACAGGAATGATAGTTTTACTCTCCTGTAATGTGTGACGTGAGAATGTGTGAATGAGTAATAATTAAGTGAAAAAAACCACACAGGACACTAATGGAAAATTTTGGCATAAGCTTTTAATGTTTTTATTTTGTTTTTTGATGTTTTCTCTTTAAACTGAATTTGTTTGCTTTTTCCCAGTAGTTTTGTGATTTTTTTTTTAAATTATTCATCTGGTTTTTATTTATCCTATCAGTAAAGGAGAAGAGTTGCTCAGGTAAATCAGCATTCACAGTCAAACCTTCATACATTTTTAACAACAGAACTGTTTTTTTTATAAGTCTCTTTTTCACAAATGCTGTTGAATTATTACAGTTTCACCTTTTTTGTTCTTTACATGTTTCAAAAATATAAAAGGTAAATAATAAACATTCCGTTGAAATATATTTTATACAGTTCTTGATTCTTTTTATTTCATTTTTTATTTTTTTCTCTCTCCAGTGTAGTGACAATAAAATTATATCCAGCATCAGTCTTTATAGCATAAATCCCATTCATTAATGGAGGGAAGCCTCTCGTCTTTCTTTCTCTGTCATCCTTTCTTTTTTCTCTGCATCTTTCCAGTGGAGATATACCACCCATCTATCTCTGCTGTGGGACAATCAACTGATTACTTGACCCATCTACTTCTTAATTAACCAATCAGTCAACAGTAATATGTTATAATGTATAACAGTGTTTTTACCGAGTAAATAGCTGCATCTGGACTGGAGCATGGTGTATTTTTCAGTTTATGAAAATCTGCAATAAACACCCACATTAGAAAATGAGGAGAGGAGGCACAGCAAAATGAGCACAAGATTAGAGCCAAAAACAAAACAAATTAAGCTGAGCTGAATAGGCAGGTAATGGGACAGAGCTTATCTGACGATAAAAATCTATCTTTTCCATGGTGCGAATTCCACGAAAGTGAAAACATATGAACTCAGCATTCATAGTTCAGTGAAAACTTATGAAAGGTGACCTGAGAATATCTGTAGGAAATGTTCTCAAATAGTGACACAAAAAAATAAAGAATCTCTCCACTTGATTTCCCAAACAAGCTCCAAAACCTCGACACCAGTGAGGGAAGCTTGTGGAAAACCATGATCAGACTCATGAAACTGAGCCTGTTTTGCTACCAGAGAGTGATGATGAAAAGTGACTTCCACTGAAAAATGCCCATGCCTGTATTAAGGTAAGAAAAGAAGCAGTAAAACAAAAAGGTATTTATTGATTGGGAAAAAATGTTGAAAGAATATTTTGTGTCATGTATGTATAAATATGTCCCACACTGTAAGCTGTCTTCTAACCACTCTCTAAACTGACAGAGAAAGGAAGAAGGGAAGATGAGAACCTTTGCTTTTTTTCAGACATAGGAGAGGCTTTCCTTCACTCCCACCATTCGCATTTAAGTTAAAGTCATCATTTAAAAGTTTCCCACGCATGCATTTAGAATTCATCTCCAAAAAATAGGATAGAAAAACACAATAACAAGGGATGCAAAAAGAAGCTTCTTCCTCAAAATAACTGAAGGAGGAGGGGGAGGAGGAAGAGGAGGAAAGGAGGGAGAGAAAGAGGAGAGGTGAGGAGCATGGGATGGAGTGGAGGAAAGGTTGCTGCAAGAAACGCAGACTGGAGTTTTAGAGCCTAACTTCAAACTACAAACAGAATTTCAAAAAAAGTTTGACAAAATAATCTTAACCCAAAATAATCTTAAATCAATGTTTTACTAGCTTTACTAGGGAGATAAAATTTAGGATATTACAATAGCTAGCTAACCTTTCATCCAGACAGTGTAGGCTAGTGGAGCTAGGCCAAACCTAGCTAGCCAAGAAAATTATTATTATAGGCTAGCTAACCAATTTATCCAGCCTATATAGGTTAGAGTAGGTTAGAAGTCTTTATTTTCATTCTAGGGTAACTAACAAGTACTGTAGAGTTAGGCCAAAACTAGCTAGCCTGGATAAATTTAACCAAAGGTCCATTTATTAGCTTTTTCAGAAGACTGTGAGATATTACATAGAATTTTAAGATAGCTAAGAGAGCTATCCCAAAACAAGCTAGCAAAGATAATTCTAACTTAAGGTTCACTATTGCTTTTCAGAAAACATTAAGATGGAGCTTAAAGTGAGTGGTCCTTGCATTAAGACTATTTTGCAAATGATAGATCTTCAGTTAAAATTAAACTGGCTTGCAAGATTTGGCCTAGCCCTACTAGTTAGCAAGCCTAAAATCATAAAATGCAAAGTAATTAATTAATTAAAGAAAAAGTCTTATATTTTACATCTCAATTAGAGTTTAGTTGTGTCCATTTAATATTAAAAGGTAAATACACAAGGCAGTAAACTACGGCTCTGCATAAGTTCAAACTTTTGCATGTTACACTTATGACCACACACAGTGATGACTGGGGTGTGGCCAGATGTAAGTTACATGCATGGAAGTTTTAACCCACAGACGGCTGTGCAGCAATCATTTCTGCCCTGTTTGATTCACCACCCACCAATCAGATTGCTCCTGCATCCTCATATCATATATAGGCCTTTAAAACTCCAATCAGCATGAAAGAAAGGTGGGGTGTGTGACAGTAGGCAGAGCCACTCCTCTGCATCTTGTCCTGATATGTTTGGTCATTGTTTGGGTTTCAAGTAAAATTGCACTATTGGTTAGCTCAGCTGTCAGTCTTCTCACAGGAGCATAGCTTAGCTCAGTATGCACAGCATGCTAATTTTCTTACACACCAGTCATTTATACAGATAAACACAGTCATTCTTACACATACTAACACATATTAATGCCAGATTCCCTAAACAAGAGCTTATACCATTATTGCTCTACACTCCCCACTACACTGCAGTGGAATAATCAAGGTTTCCATTTGTCTTTTTAGAACCGCGCAGCCATCACTTCTTCTTCACCTGCTGTCCTTCCAACTAACCTGCCTTCTTCATTCTCATCACAAAACAATCACTTAATTTCAGTGAGGTCTTGTCATACAAATCTCTCTTATTTCTTTTTAAGATGTGTTCTGAAGCAGCATATCTTAAGAAATGTATGGAGGGAGAGGGATGGGGGTGGCGTGGATTCTGATGAAGGGCTGTAACCATATCCCATGAAGTCATGATGCTTTTCCTTCTCAGACATTTGAGTAACCAACAGATATTGGAGACACTGAATACCTTTGCGCTGACAGCAATCTTTAACAGAATAAATCTTCATTACAATGGGCTACAAACCAAAATGTTTGAGAATTCCTGCTGTCAACCGAGCGAAATCATTTTAAAGGGGCACTCCACTGATTTTTCACATGAAGATCAGTTGGCTCATCTACAGGTCTTCTGTAAAGTCTTCTGTCTTTGTCAAGTCTGAGGAAATAACCCTAATGGTGTCATTTCGATGTCATCAGGGTTATTTTGGCTAATGCTCAGAGAACTTTTTTTTTTTTTTAAGAAAACCCGTGGTGCATGTAGTGTGAAAGATGTGGGTGTTCACCAGGCAGCAAGGATATAATGCAAAACACTATCATGCATTGTGGGAATTGTAGTGTCAAGCATTTTTGAAGCTTCACCCACACTAGCGGCTGCTTCAGTTTTGAACCTTGTTTTTCTATGTCTCTCAAAAATCCTCCAAACTTTTGGACAAATAATAGTACATCAGTGGAGTACCCTTTTAATGCTACATTACATCTAAGAACCTTAAATTAGTTTTGTAAATGTCCTACTTGCACAGATTTTAGGTAGTAATACACAGAGCAACTTTCTGATGGGCAACATTTTCCAAGGAGCTGCGTTAACATTGTTGGCTCTATCACGTACCATTTTGTTGCTAGAAAACTCACTTTTTACAGTTTGTATGCATTTCTTCTGCAGAGGTGCTTGTATAACCAGGTTAAAAATCTGTAACATGAAGCTCTAGTTTCTAGGATATCCTATCATGGCCACATCTGCCTTCTGACTAAACTACACCAAACCCCATTTGAGTAACATAGCCGAATGCTCTCCACAGACCTGTAACTAGTGCGTGCATAGGCTCACTTTATATTCACTGCATGCTTGAATACAAAAACATTAATAAATGCATTGTTATAATAAATAAATGCGTGTGTTAAAAAAATACAAAATATAAGATATGTAAACCAAAAATACAGTTTTAGCAAGTGAATAAAAATACCAAAAAAAACATAACCAAAAAGAAGTTGCGTTCCCCTCAGTATAGCTACAGTACAGTACATGGTAGGCTAATATTATTTTTGACATTTCAGAAGCTTCTGCTTTAGGAAGACAAATGATATTACAACCAGTTCTTAAACTCATCAAATACAGTACCATTATAAAACAAACACCCTGGAAGCAATAAGATCTAGTACAGGGTGGAAGAACAGATGGACACAGTTCAGACCTAAAGAACAGAAATTTCTTCTTTCAGGCTTCAAGTAGCGTTTTAGGGATCCAGATTTACTCATGGAAACTATTATCATGTTCATTTGAAACTTTCCTGAAAATACATACTGCAGCGTCATAACATCTCCACATTCCACTTCTCAGATGTATGATACAGTGTATTCCTGAGATAGGCCCTGTTTTCAATTTATTGGCTCCATGCCATTTGTTAAGACTCCCCCAGAATGATACAGAGAATAGTGTGATCATCTGAAAAATACACAATGAAAAAATAAACAAAAAATAATCCAAAATAATCACCCAACTGCGTATGGAAACCAAAGAACAACCTCATGGGTCACCATAATGCATGACAATGCAGTGCAAACCTAAGTCCATACAGAACCAGCCAGGAGATGTATTCTCTGTTTCAGCCATGGTGCCAAAATCATGAATCCCATTTGAAATCCAGTGGTGCTTCAAGTTATTGGATTTAGTTAACATGGCTGCATATGCTGTAAATGCTACAATTTATAATGTTTATCAATACTCAAAATAGGATTATATCAGATTTTTGAACACTGCATGACCTTAGACACAGCAAAATAATAAGCACTGAATTTACAGTTGCTTAACTTTGAAATATGAAGAAAAAAAGTAAACTGAGACCATTTTGTCTTTGCTCTGTAGAAAACAGATTGACTTTCTCTTCTGGTTATCCATTTCTTGTTACACTCCAGTGAGCAAACTTCCCCACACCTTATGGGCACGTTCTTGGGAATCCACAGTTCATCAAGTGTGCAATGGGGCCTCAAGTCACACTTCTACAGTGTGCTGAATAATGGTCAATAATAATGCTCAGACAATCAAAGGTAAGTGTATCTTAGCTAAAGTATGGTAAAGTACAGCTGACCCTACACACATCCTGCATAAACTGCCAATACCAATATTACAGATGTTTAGAAAAATACTTTGGGATGGGTTACATAGTCAAGGATACATATTCTTGGAAAGAACTGAGGTCTGTCTGAAGGCAAAATTTAAATCTGTATTTTCATCCAGTAAGATTTTTAATGACTTATTCTTCAACTTCATTGAGTAAATAAATACCCTTTAAATGACCCTATACTTTTATGTTTTTGAAAACCAAAGAAAACTAAACAATACGGGGCCTTTAACTGAGCAATATTGTGGCTACATTATAGCTTCTATCAGTTTCAAAAGATCATTCAAGATGAAAACAGAATCTATGCTGTGTTGCTGTAATCACATCTAAATGACACACTAATAGGAAATCTGACAGGGACTTTCATTCATGATTGGATTGTGGTATTCTCAAAGGGCAGATTTGGCAAAGCTACAGCATGAAAAAGCTACTGGACCAAACATTTGCAGATGACAATCTTCAGTTTCTGTTTTCTGTTTCAAGGTGAGATGTTTCTGTGAAGCCTTTGAATCTCCTCAGCCACTATTTCCTTACATTGCATTTATTCAGGGCATTGAGAGGTCCAAGGGCATGTCTTTCATGACATGAAATATGGAGTTTAAAACGACATTGCTAGAATAACAAAAATACTAAACATTTGCTGTTTATAAGGCTGATTCTGATAATTTTTCCTAAATGTGGTTGTTTTTAGGCAATAAGATAAAAATGAAATATATATAAATATAATTTTAATATTGTTTGCCAGAATCACTGTACATACCTGGCACCAGACCATATAGGGAGTTCAAAAACGTTTTGGTGGCCACAAAATGTTCTTACATTTAATTTGGACTTTCTGAAAGCCTGGCTACAGCCCTTTGTTTCTTCATGCCTCAATACAGCATTAATGAATTTGAACCCTAACCCTAACTGAAGGAACCCTAAAAAGAAATGACAAAAAACAAATTACTGCTTGAGTGAACATCATCATGCATCTTTTCACCAGAGGAGGTAAATATACCTGCCTGGTACAAAACTTACAAAACTTACAAACCAGTACCCTTCCCTGCCTTATCCTTGGCCTTCAGAGTGTGGGGAGTAGAAATCTTTAGCGACATCACCTTTCTAACCTGGTTTTGATGCAGTGGATGATATGAAGGTCAAGAAAAATTCAAATGTATGGAAAACCATAGTGCACAAGGGAATGACATCTCGGAGTGGACAGCACTGTTCAGTTCAACATCAGTTTGATAGTCCTGGGTCCAAATTGTGGCACAAACACACACAGCTGCCATTGGAGAGAGTTACATATAAGGGTTCTGGTAAAAGACTACAAGAGGAAGAAGAAAGAGAAGAAGAAGAAGAGGAGGAGGAAGAAGAAGCAGAGTAGCAGCCAGGTGAGAAGTTGAAGTAGTAGAAGTAGACAAACTTGTAGTAGCAGGATAAATACTTGCAGAGGTTGGAAGGATTTTAGAGAGGTGGGATGGGGGGAGGGAAGGGGTCTCTAAGATTTATTAAAAAATGGGTAGATGTTGCAACCCTTTTTTCTTATTTATTCATGTTTCATCATTAAAAAACAAAATTGAGATAATCTTTTTTAAACATAATCCTACATTTTTTTAATCTGTTGCATATAACATGATTCTCGTTAAATTTTCACATTTAAATTCTCAATTTCTAGCCCTGTTATTCATGGGGGAGATCAGAATGGCTTGCAGAAGTCATGCAGAATATTCATGCTGGTAAACAGTGTCATAAAAATGCATTTCTAATTTGCAGTCGTTGCCATTTTTTCCCCTAGAATAGTTTCTCAAAGATGTTCTCCCGCTCCTGCTGAATACCTGCTTTCTTTATAAAGCCTCTATTTTCTCACCCCACATCCCCAGAGGTATAGAGTGTATGGTCTGCAGAATCTCCTTCCCCCCTCCCTCTCTCCATCAGAGTGGAGGGAGAGCCTCCTCATCCATCATGCCTTCTGAGAGAGCAGTTTGCTGCAGGAGATGCTGTTTTGCACATATTAGCAGCCAGTTTGGGGGGATAAAAAGTAGCTCGGATGATGACGATGGCGGTGTGACTTTGCATTGACATTGCCGGGTGGAAAAAAAGAGATGGTCTCTCTCCCCCGTTCTCATGAACTCCTTCCCTTCTCTCTCCTCGCTTTTTTTTAATTTAATCCATCCATTGTGTCTTTGACTGTCTTTCTTCGGGTTTTAATTGGTTTCATTCATGCCATGCAGTTTTGCTAAAGAGGAGCAGCAGCGATGCTGAGATGCAGGGAAGGGCGGTCAGGATTCCGTAAAGACTCAAGAGGGAAAGAGAGAGCAAGAAAGAGAGAAAGAGGCTCAATCACACCTTCGTATTCAGTGACACCTCCTTTCCTTAGCAAATGACAAGGCCAGTTTCTTGTCTTTGAATATTTATGTTCCCCGCTGGCCTGAATCATAACCAAAATGGTCCGTCCATCCATGCGTCTGTCTTTGGGTTAATTCCATCACAAGGTGGATTAAAATGACTCACTGACCTCTGCTGAGATGTCAAGTCTTTAAAATGATCAGTTGAACTTGAAGTCCCAAGATGTCAACTGTCTCCCAGAAGATTCTGATGATATCAAATAGACAGGATCATGTCAAATATACATGTGATATGGCTGATGTTTCTGATATGTATGAGGAGATTTCAGCCTGCTTTTAGAGGTCCTGTAGCTCAGCAGAGATTCACAGGACAGCCTGGCCTGGGCAGCCCAGCGGCAACACTGGATCAGACTGTTAGACATCAACAACATAACAGGCTGTTAGACATCACGATGGGCCACCCCTCACCTTGCATAGTGCTTTGAATGCCAAAATTATAGAACATCTGCTGGAAATGAACAGTTCCGAATGCAGCTTCTTGAAATAAAAGTAAAGTAATGATAAAAACAAAATCACAAACTGTTGTGGAAATAGAGGGCATCCCTGTCACATGGTACCACATCCCAGTCTTTCCTAGCCCTCTGGCTGCTTCGCTGGGAGCATCCATGCTGTGGTTTTCTCTGAAAATGAGCTCAACACGATTGGTTATGTTTTTGCTCTTTCCCACGTTAAAATGGCTTACATAAAATAATAAGCATTTTCTTAACTGGGATTGTCAGCAAGGTTGCATATGAATGTGTCACATAGACAATGAAAATGTTCAGGTCAGGGTGTCAAATGTGACTGACGGCGATGATTTCTACCTCTCGTCTTCTTTTTTTCTCTTTCTCTCTATCTCCCTCCTGTTTTCTACAGTAAATCCTGCTGGGGGAGATGGAGGAGCAGCGTTTTAAAGTTTATTGGTTTCCTCTTCTTGTAGAGAAAGGGGGGGTCTAGAAACTCAGCACTGAAAGGGAAAAAGAAAAGAGAATTTAGTGAGGATTTGAGGTGATTAAGTAATGACTTGACCCTCAGACACCAGACCATGGCAAACAGTTTGATCATGCTTGGATTAAAAAAAATTAAAGAATTTTTTGTGATAGGACAACCCATCAAAAATTTCATAATTTTATGGATAACACTATGTAATGGATGATAAAGATGCTTTAGATACTTCTACATCCTGGTCTGGTGCAGGTCAAGGTAAAAGCTTATTTGGCATCTGCTGGCAATGGCATCTGCTCAGATAAACAGTTCTGATTCATGGGTGCTGGCCAATAAGAAGGGTTTATCAGAGATTCACATTTTACAACAGGGTAGGCACCAATGTTACCAATTTGACCAAGAAAAAACCACCTATCTTGTCAATATATTACAGGAAAAAAAATAGCAAAACTGATAATTATTTTACCCACCATCAAAGCAAATGCAAATTTCAGTAATCCTCTGGTTGTTGAGTTCCATTTCCAATGTGGAACCACATCAGATATGGGTCTGTTTCCCAAAAGCATCCAGTCAGGGTAAGATCACTTTGTTTGTTGCTATACATCTTACATTTCAGCCATTTATGCAATCAAAGGTTATTGATGAAGTAATATCTTTTTGTGTAGTTTAACAAAACAATCCCAACTCAATACCTACTTTCAACCTTTTTCTGGAGCTTTCAACTGAATTTCACAGTCTTCATGACCAAGTGGAGTTGTCATGGAGTTGCAATTACAAGATCTAAATATTGAAAGTCCTTCACATATCAATTACTGAAAGTAACTGAGTACCTTTACACAAGTACTGTGCTTATGTACAACTTTGAGGTACTTGTACTTATTTAAATATTTCCATTACTTTAAACTTCTGATTCACTACATTTCAGTGGGAAATATTGTACTTGTACTCCAGTCCGTTTATTTGACAGTTTTACTTACTAGTTACTTTACAGATTAAACTGTAAAACGCATGATAACCTTGCATTGTTGTGAACAGTTAAACATTAAACCAGTGGTGTGTAGCTGGGGCCCCAGGTTATGTGTCAGATGTCTATAAATTGTTAGCAAGAGAGACATTTCCCCTCTAAACTTCTCAGATGGTTTCATTTAAATAACTGTTTGAAAGGTTAAAAGGTTGAAAGTCCATTATTTCAGTAGAGATCAGAGAAAAGCTATCTAAGAATAAATAAAGTAGCAATTTACTAACAGTAAAATGCTGCCTATGCTTTGATGCATTAGTAATAAAAATATATTCATGTAATACATAAAAATATATCAGTCAAAGGCCAATTTTCTGCAGTCCTGCAAATACTGCAAGTATTTTAATTTTTTTATACTTTAAGCACAATTTGCTGATGCAGGACTTTTTACTTGTAATTTTGTATTTTCACATTGTTGTACTACTGCTTTTACTGATGTGATGATGACTGAGCCATCTCCATGATGAATGAACAAATCCCATCTGCTGATGAAGAACATGATATGCAGTTAAAAGCTCAGAAAAAAGTTTGTAACTAAAATTGACACTGAGTTCAGATTGTTGTTGTCAAACTACTATTTCCATGGTGAAGAATGAACGTTTACTCTCAATCTTTTGTTTTCAACTGTATTATTTATTTCTATTCCTGCTAAGATGCTGTTGGTAAAGAGCCTGTGGGAGTTCATTTAATGTTATAAATGAGATTTAAAGTGGTAGCCATTGTAGAAACCATTCTTTCTTTACTACTGCTGCACCACAACTTTCCAAACAGCTCCTTTCAGGGTGAAGCAAGAATGCAGAAATTGAAAGACTTCTACAATGGCAGACGGAGTGTTCCTAATCTAATCTGTAGTTTCCAGTGTCAATAAATATGAAATAGTTGTTTGTACTAATGGAAACTGCAGCAACATAATACTGTACACCAAGGCAAGGAAATGATTGGCCAAACACACCACTGAAGCAAAGAAAAGACACATCACTACAAAGCTCGCCCAGTTCAGCCAGCATGCAACAACACCAAGTATACACAGCTTGAACATGACACACACTAACGTTTGTCTCCGTCTCTGGAACACACACACAGATACAATCTGCAGAAGGTTTCAGTCCTCGGGGGCTGTTCAGTCCTCTGACATAATGAATCTTTGGATGCTAATTAAGAAGCTCGTGAGACTGAGAGAAGTCACAGGCTTAGTGTAATTGTATAATGTCAAAGGTCAAAGGTCAAAGCAGAGCTGAGGAGTCAGAGGACTGTAGCCAACCAGGACTGGGCTGAAAATCCAGACCAAGAGCTGAGAGTGAAACATCTCAGTTGGTGTGTCCTGCACATGTACAGACCAGACCTTGGCCAAATAACAACGATTTATAGCTCTTTGTTTCATCCCACTTCAACCATCAGACAGGTGTTTGCTGCATCAGGTCAGTTCATTTCAAATTAATTTCACTTTGGTGCAGTTTGTGTTTGCCCCAAATGACAAACTACCACTGCTACCGTGTGGGATAAAACAAGTTGTAGGTAGTGTTTCAAGTGAAGGCTGTTTGACCCAGGTGTGGTATACACAAAGGCTACGTGAAAAAAGAAAAAGGAATAAGGAGGAAGAGTGCGGAACACGACACGAAAACACACAGAACACAAAACAAAATGTCACACTAACACAGAACCACACAGGTGAGGAAACACAACACGAGAAGCAAACAGTGCACAGGAACAACAGTGAGGTACACATTCTTACATGGAGAAGCGATTTTGCTTCTTTCTTTTTTTCCTCCTCCTCATCACCACACTTTTCTGTCTTCCTCAAACTTTTCCTCCTCCATCTCCTCCCTCTGATGCTGCTCGGCTGACAATCCACTCAGAACACATCATTTCATAGCACATTCCTCCCCTCCTCCCCCCATCTACAATACATCACTCCAGTCTTTTGTTCATTCATTTAAATGTCCATTCTGTCTTCTTCCTCGGTGAAATCCATTGATTGGCCAATCTTTTTTTTTTTTTTCAATTTCAGGTATGAAGGTGCTCCAATTTCACTCAATTCCTTTTTGGTTTTTGCTGTGAGAGACTTCAGCATGGGGTGATGGTAGGTGTTGGGGGTACAAAGTCTCACAGAAAGAGGGATATAGTTATTGAGAAAGGGTGGGGAGACGAGGGGACGACATAAGAAGACAGGAAGCACAGTCGGACAAGGAAAGCAAAATGGCATTTTTCAAGGGAGCACATGGCATTCACAGGCACAGAAAAGAGAGGAAAGCTCATTTTTTTCCTCATCTCTCCATTTTTCACACATACAGTACATGTACATTTCTTTTAGGGAACATGGGTGAAGAGGAACAAAGGGGCACAGAAGGAGAGATTGAGAAAGAGATACCTGAGTTGTGAATGAATGGGAAAGATAGAGACAATGGCAACAAGGAGAAGAAGCTAAATAATATCAAGTGAGAACCAGTGGTGATTTGGATTTAAATATTATCTGACTTTTGAAGGAAGCCTCTGCAGTCTGATTTCACACTGGGAATTCAATGCAACTTCTTCAAAGTCCTTTTGGGGCTTAACTCATTTTGAACAAACAGGGCATGAGATCTGAGATTTCAAATCCGTTTGATACAATAATGACCAAGTCCAACTCAGTCTTACTGGTCTGTGGCTAATGCAAAAGGCTACAGATTTAACTGATTCTCCATGATTCAAAAAAAAATTAGTCATCATGGCCAAATTAGGGTAATAATGGTGTTCCTGTGGTCACCCCATACTTGGATTGTGAATAACCTCCATCCTGATCAAGGCTGGATTAACAACCAGGCAAAGTGAGCAACTATCCTGGGGTGCAGACCCTCAGGAGCCCAAAAGGCCCCACCTACCACTGTGTGGTAAGTTATCTAGGATAATTTGATTGACTGCAAATTTATTCAGTGACCACTGCACCACTGAAGCACAATCAACCCCATCGCCAGACACAGGTCCATGACAGGCCACAGACTGCAGTTTCCTGCGTGAAATACAAATTTGCTACACGCCCATCCACAAACCACAACCTTTTACCTTGCTACATAAAGGGCACACTACTTGCTGCATTGGCACTGTACTTTGGACGTAAATCGTGAGATGCCAAATTGTCCAATTTGGATGTAATTCTCAGGGATACTGGCCTGAATACATGCTGAATATAAACGTGAAAGGTGAGCGCCTAAGCTCTCAACTTGGGAGTGTGCACATTGCCAGCAATTATTGCCATTGCGCTCTGACAGCGTAGAGGGTACTGTGGACTAATCTACAACAAGCACATACAGGAGCAGGAGAAGAAGAAGGCCAGAAAAGCTACATGTGACACTTCTTATAGCCCATTTATTTACTATTAGTTTACTGACTTGTTTCAACAGGAATGACCATTTAGTGGAACCTGTAAGTTGGCTCTTGCATTGCTACCTATTCATGCAGCTCATATTATGTTTCCATGGTGAACAATCTTAAAAAAAATTGCATTTAGTCAAATTATAATCAAACTGACATGAAGAGCCTGGGTAGGGTTGGGGAGCTCAGTTAGCGGCAGGTTTATCCGTCCTGATCCTCATCCTTTTGTGGGATGTTGCATTCAATTGTTGCATTCTCACATTGCAGAGGTCTCCTTCCTTTGAACTCACTGTAAAGGTTTAAAGGCGTAATGATAGAAGTGTAGAGAACAGGACAGGAGGAAATGAACCATGACATGGACAGATAATGAAGAAGCAGACAAATGAAAATAATGGACAGGGAAACTTTGGTGAGGAGGTATCTTGGGAGGAGTAGGGTCTCTCCTCTCTCTTGCAGAAGAGGAGTTGAGACATTGATGGAAGAAGCTGGATTTGTTTTGTTTTTTTTTTCATTTCTTAGCGTTAGTTCACAGTTACTGCTTCTTTTTGCATATATCTGATAAGCGCAGGGCTTTCAGAACAGTTCTCTGTGAAAAGAAAAGCAAAAAAAGAAGAAACAAAAAAATCATAAGCTACGATTGTTAATATGTTTCTCTTATCATAAGTCTCTCAAGATCGAATAAGAAAGCCGCTATACAAGACCTACTAGAAATGTAACCCCTCCCCATCCTGCAAAAATAAACTTTCCCGCCCCCGCCCCACCCAATTACAGTACCTAACTTGGTCTGTTCTGACCAATAGCATCATAGCATTTTGGCATGCATAATGTCAGCCTGTCCCACCTCTTCTTGCATTCAAAGAGGTGAAGATTTTTTGTCCTGCATGCTTTGTTGGTGCATATGGATGCATCTAAACACACACATCCATACACACTCTTAGTAGTCTAAATGTTATATACACATTCATTAAGCTTGAGACTAAAATCTTATCAAACCTCCTCACATTATTAGTCATATCAATATCCTTATTGCTTGCTATGGAAACCCATGCAGATTCATCTACAACGCAAACTTTACATTTGTACATCATCATGACAAAAGCAACCAATCAGCAGTGGCCTTAGAGAAAATGACAGACACACATTTAAAACAAGTAGACACTGGGAGGGGAGAGGAGGATAAGGAGAGGATGAAATGATGAGAAATGGTTCAGCAGAGAAACTAGAGTGTGTGTTTACATCTATGTGTGTGTGTGTGTGTGCCTTGTGTGCATGTCTAATAGGATTTAATAGGTTGAAATGATATTCCAACTGGGAATCTATCACTGAACTTCCAGTAGATTAAAACCTCAAAATCAATCATTGGTACATGAGTCAGGATTCAGTTGGACTCCTGAGGCAAACTGGAAACTGATGTCCAGGTTGGGCATGAGGCTGAACAGGAAACAAAGACCCTGGTGACCCAAAATTTCAGTCAGTCCATTATACAACTGCTCAGAAGAAAGGAAACCAGGGTCACTAATACCCCATTCAGACTGACACGGTGACAGGGGTCAAACCCATGATAGGGGTGTATCTGTATGACCCTTCATGTGCCCTCCCCTCATGACAAGTTGGGCGCAGGTCAGAGGTTGCCTATCTTTGGTGAGCGGGCTTTAAATAGACATTTAAATGTGATTTAAGCAACTTACTGAAAAGAACAGGTGTTAAGGAGACCTGCATCATACCCGCCTCTGCTGTCTGAAAGGGGTACTAGGTTAAAGGAATAGCTTGACACTTTAGGGAATTTGTTTTCTTGCCACGATTGAGATGAGAAATTGATATAAAAATCAGACCCGAGCAGTACAGAGCTACAGTCAGGGGACAATCACGTTAGATTAGCATAAAGACTGGAAGCAGGGGGACACATGTGGCCTGACTCCAAGAAGTCCAAAACTTTGCCTACCATCACCTCTAAAGCTTACTTATTAACACAAATATGTAGAAACATAAAGGCAACTTTGGACAGAGCCAGGCTAGCTGTTTCCCCCTACTGCCAGTCTTTATGCTAAGCCAGGCTAATTGCCTTCTGGCTCCAGCTCCATACTTAGCGCACAGACATGATATAGTCTTGATATCAATCTTCTCATTACTCTCACTCTCGGCAAGAATGCGAATACGTATTTCCCAAAATGTCAAACTAATCCTTTGAAAGTACAACAGTCTGTTTCTCAGCCAGGCATTCTCCCTGTTTGGTACCCTCACCTCCGAGCACTCCCAGCTTGAACATAAAAAAGTAACAGGATGGAGAGCACAGAGAAGTCAAGTTTTTCCAAGTCCCATTTTTATGCTAGATCATGCTTGGTAAACACTTCTAAGTGGATCTTGTCTAAAGGATATTCTTGAAAAGAGTCCTTGTTTAGTCAGCGGTAAATGATTGTTTTTCTCTTTTGGGAGTCAAATCAAAGGGGTGATTTCCTGCCAGCTGAAAGCTCTCTGTTACTTTTCTGGTGAGAGAGAAGGAAGGTGAGAGTGAGAATTGAGGACAAGGGATTCAGACAGATATGAAACCAAACCAACAGACACACAACTACTGCCTACAGCAATGAATAAGACTGATGTTCTGAAATGAAATACATTTCATATATCTGAAAAACCCAGTTTAAAACAGAAAGGAAACCATATTTATATTTAGGGGGACAAAAAACTTGAAATAAGATTAATAAATACAAAAATACACAAGTCACTGACAGAAAGATGACATCATCATCTGATCACACAGATTGCTAATAATACACATCAAAACAAAACTGAACTAAATATTTCTTCCTTTCTTTCTTGCAGTAGCAAAAACAATGGAAAAAGTTGACATTTGTGCATCTTAGTACAGAGGTAGATGCAGGTCTGGGCACACACACACACATGCACACACACATCCACGTGCACACATGTCACGTGTGTCGCAGATACAACATATCTGAACAGAAACACATAGATCCAACCACCGCTGTCATTTATCTACATTGCATATTTCTATGTTTGTATGCTGTCTCTGTAGTCATGTTCTCGCTCTTCTTCCCATGTGGCATGTTGCTTTTGTCCTCCGCTCTTCTACCACGGGCTGTCACTCCAGTAGCCGTTTACGGTGCCTCCTACTGAACGGCCGTAGCCGAAACAAGGAAGAGATGGACGGACAGAGGAGGAGGAGGGGGGGCAGGGGGAGGTTGGGGGTTCAGAAGGGTCAAAAACAGGGAAAGAAAGAGAAGCCAAAAAGGGAGAAAACTAAAAATATTGCCACTGGCTGCTGAATCACACTGGAGTCAGTGCAAAGTAGTAACGCTGTTGGCAGCGGCGGTGGAGGTGGTGGTGGTAGTGAAGATGATGGTGAGGTGAACTCAGACCTGAGGAAAGCCACGCTTCTCACACAGGGGCTGAGCTGCAGTGTTCGAACATGACTGCAATTTTCCATTTTCCAAGCCAATTCCCCTGCCACCTTCAAGAAATAGTTAAGCTGGAGTTAGGACATGGTTAGCCTAGCTTAGCATAAAGACTGGAAAGTCCAAAGTTCAAAAATACATCTCTAAAGCTCACTAATTGACATGTCATTGTCTCATCTGTTTAATCTGCACACAAACAGAAAAACAAAAAAAAACAGACAATAGTGGTTTTAGGGGGAGCGACAGTATGTACCGTAACTACCGGTACGTTTTGATGGTGTATCTATCCACCTGGTGCCTCTGTGCAGCATCTCCAGGTATAGCTCAGGTTGTCAGATGTGGTTGCGGAGCATGAGCATTTTAGTTTTGGTCTCTGTACAGCCACAATGGCACCAAACCAGGCAAACCCAATGTGACGACAAGACTCCAGAAAGCTGTCCAGACTCACCATACCCAGCTGTCGCCTAGAAATATTTGTGTAATTACTCCCCCTAAAACCACAAATTTTTATTTTTACATTTCTGTTTATGTACAAGTTAAACAAACAATATGCAACATGTTAATAAGTGAATTTTTCTATTAATTTCTGAACTTTGGACAGAGCCAGGCTAGCTAACAGTCTTTATGCTAAGCTAGGTTAACGTCTTGACTCCTAGTGTGCGCTTGACACACTTACATGAGACTGATCTTCGCATGTCACTCTCATGAAGAAAGCAAACAGGCTTTCCTGAATTGTTCCTTTTAAGCTTAGCCGATGACTAAAATAAGACACAACTCAGAAATGAGAGGTGATTGCCCCTTTCTTGAAAAGGAAGCTATTCTTCGGACTTTGCAGTTCAGCCTATTGATGAGAGCCCAGGTGAGAGCGCATGGAGACCAGGTGAGAAGTGGTGTAGTAAAGATCAAACCCTACTGCTCCAGTTTCCATGACGATATCTACACTGGAGGCCTGGGTGAGGCCGAAGGTCAAGGGTCATTATATGTGTTCACCTACTTTTTTCCCAAAGTCATTAAAGTGGGATTTTCCCATAGCTGCTATTGTCTATTTATTGTTAGTCGAATGACAGACAACTCAGCCGATGGATGACTGGATGACTCTGCCTTTTATTCCCACCCTGATAGCCTGCATCTTCAGTGACAGTGATTCCCAAACCTCTCTGTTTATGACCCCTTAAAACGAGGCTACCATGAATTCTAAAATCAGCGCTATAGCTACCATAAGGACACTGAGGTCATGTCTTCTGTATTTATCCTCAGAATTAGGGATTTTTTGCAAATTGGGGAACATTTACATTCAACAAATAAACACATTTTCTTCACATACATGTGGCTAGCACAAAAAAAATAATGTCCTGCCCCTAATTAAGGCTGGGTAAAAGTAATTTAGTGGTGGTAGAAATACTATTATGGCTCTCAATTCACAATTCCACCATACAAATGCACATCAAATGTACGCTACTGCATTTATAGAAGTAAACATGGAGGAAGCTTAGAGTTTGTATTCTCAGTAAATGAAAATGGGAGCAGATGAGAAAACAGGAAAGAATCTTACTAAAATGTGATCAGATATACCTGTGAAAAACAGGGGGAATTAGAACTGAGGGGCTGTGTCTAATATGAGCATGGCTATTATTTGAGAATTTATAGTGTGTCTTCCATATGCGTTTGGTGGTCAGTTAAAAGAGTGATATTTACTTCTGAGATGGTTTTCTTTGAATATTTTTAGGGACCAGTAATTCACAAGCAAAAGCAAAGATTAGAAAATACATTTTTATGTTACAGAAATACATTTTTTCTACTTTCCCATTCTATTAATCACCTTGAGCTCCCCAAGTTTGGGAACCACTGCCCTGTGACCTGCATCCCACCCTGACAGAGACATCCACGCTTCTTAACACCTGTTTCCCTGCTGTCCACTGTATTCCAAAAAAAAAAAAAAAAAATCATTTAGTCCTCCTGCAGCACACTCTGCAAGTATTGGTGGAGCGTTTAGGGTCTGAGCAGAGTGTGAAGCCTGAAGCAGGAGAAAGAGGAGGAGGGAACGCTGCTGCCTTTATAAGTTCTTTATGGAGGTGATACAGAATCTAATGCAACTCCCTCTCTCCTCTCTCCCTGTACTAAAGGGATACACTGAGAACAAATGTGTCTGTGTGTGTTGATGTTTGTGCAAGTGTGCACATGTGTGTAACAGCTTGTGTTTCATTTCATTTAACACAAATAACTGAACATCTCTAGCCTACATGTTTTTTTTTTTTTTCAAAGGTGCAGAGGTGCTACAGTTTCCTTCTCAGAGATATGCTTTTGACTTAAAATGTACAAAAATGTCTTTGTTTTTTCAATCTACTTGTAGGTACACTGTATGTTCTTATTTTGGAGTCTCATGAATAAAAACATGCATGCTGCAGTTTGAGTAATATGTTAGTGTCTATGTGTGTGTGTGTGTGTGAGTGTGTGCATTCTGAGGCTTAATATCAGAAAAGTCTCATATTCATAGCTACTCTTATTATCAGTCTTAAAGCGTTGAAGTGCAAGTGCAGTCGAGATACAGGCAAGAAGTAGCACAGGGAAAGCTGGAGGTAAACTAACTCAGCTATTATATCAATCTAAACTAACCTAACCTAGACTCTATCCCTGTTAGTAAGGCAGGTGTGTTAGTGTGTGTCTGTGTATTTTAAAATACATTTGCTAAAGCGTCTATCTCAGCTTATTCAGTAAGGTTTAGCTACTCTGTGGTTTTAAAATAGGACCCTCTAGTGCTTATAGAGCCAGAGGAATTCTAATTCATTGCTGTTTTTATCAAGAAGGAAACAAGTATGTAATGGAGCTTAATGAAGGAACATAATGGGATGAATCAAATCCATGAGACAATCCCTCTATGTTGATGCTTGTGTTTCTTTCTCATGTTCCCCACAAAAACAAAAACAAAAACAAAAAAGATATTATATTGTTGCTGTTGTTGTTGACATTTTGTTGTTTCCCTGTTGGCTATGCTACAAGATTGAGGGGATGGGGGAGTGGCATCGCCTTAGGCCAGGCGGCTCGAAGGGCTCGAAGGTGGAGTTGGTGATGGGGGTGAGGCGCAGCGGGGCGCCCGTCATCCCGGAGATGTTATTGAGGCTGCGTGACTTCTCATAACCCGTGGCTACATGAAGATGACAAACACAGGTCAAAGGGCAAAGATTAGGGCGGGGTGATGAAGGGGAATTCCAGTGAGCATTAAAGGTTTCATGATATGGTAAGGTATGTGTGTTATGGGATGGAGATGCAAATTTTCATGACAGAAAATAAGGTTGTTATATTAATTTATGTTATGACAGCATTGCACATCAGAAATACCAAATATAAACAATTTGTTACAGTTACAAGCATTTGTAAATGAAACAAAGTTGAAAAAAAGAAAAAGAAATAATTAAAAACAAAACCAGCCCAAACCAAGAAAATATTTTTAGACCAAAGGAGGAAGTTGGAAAAAGACAGACAGACAGACAGACAGACAGATGGATAGAGGGACAAACAGATGGACAGACAGACAGACAGGACAAAACAGGAATATGGGTTACGAAACTCAGCTATCAGTTGCCACAATATCCCTTAGACACCTAGAGGTGGTGCTCTGCAGCACCAACATGAACTGTGTAGGGAGGGGAAGATGCACTAGTCCAGTGGACGCACACAAAAAACTTTTTAGTGTGTGTGTGTAGATTTTTGTACTTTGTCTGCATCCACTGGACTACCTGTTCTGGGATTCCCAAAAGCACATCAGTGTTAGTACACTTTGTTCAAGAACAAGAAACACAGCCAGACTCTGTGGTTTAATGATTTTTGGGAAACTCAGAGCAACTCAGGTGGGTAAATCATCTGGAGCTGAGCACACAGTCAGGGTTAGAAATAGGCTACACACATTCATCCATGTTAACACTCCAGTCTTAAAAAAACCTAATCTCATTTGAGGCCATTTTGATCTCAGAGTCCAGGTGTTTTAGCCAGTCTATCAGTAGGAACAGAAGGCTGCTCTTAACAGGGAGACAGTCAGATAGACAGAAGGACAGACAGACAGACTGACTGAAGACAAAACTCTCTCCAAGGTCAGGGTCGAGTATGTGTTTCACTATATTTAGGGGGTAAAATGTATTAAGAGTCTACAGCCATGCTAGCAGCTCTACCATGCTAACATAGTGAAAATGTTTACCATTTTTGTTTTCTGTGTTAGCATGCTACCATTTGCTAATTAGGACAAAACACAAAGTATATCATTAGTTTTTTAGAATTGATTACAATTCATCCTAAAGAGAACATTTAAAAATATGTCAAATTTAATGGCGATCCATCTAATAAGCTAGTTGTGGAGAAATTTCACAAATGCTAGAGTGGTGCTGGAAGAGAAGTCAGGGATCACCAAAGTCAAAAGGATACATCGTGTGGACAGCATGGATGTCTTAACCTAAATACACGTCAATCCAGCAAATATATTTGTTGGGATATTTCAGTCTGGACCTCACATGAGTAGACTGACTGGCCGATTTTACCATGCTTTGAGCCATGCCAGTAGCATACCTAAATATTGAGAATCAACAATCAATCATCTCCTCTCTGCTTGACTCGGAAAGTTTGCTCTTTTGCTCTCTTCCCTCATCCATCCATAAGAACACAACTGTAGCATCTTGTTCAGGTTCACGAAAAATGTGAACACCATTTCCACCTGAAATGTGATCTGCATCTGGATATGTATTCTGGATTATGACATCTGATCATGGACCTTTGCATTTACACCTGGCATTAATAAGAATTGTCTTAATTCTTGATTCTGCGACATGCAAGGTGAGGGACCCGCGTTACAGAGACAGCTAGAGATATCTGTAGGCTACTTTTTTTTTTAGCTCTGCTAACTAAGCTAACATATACTGTAAGAAGGTACTCAGAGTCAGTGGAGAAGCTTGCAGTACCAGCTCACCCTGTCGCAGTACCTCAAGGGGCCTCTCCTTTACAGAGGAGAGCTTTTTGACAACTGATTATTTTACGAATGTGGCCAGACTGTACAGATTGCATTTACACATTTTTGTTTCCCAGCATTTGACTGGGAAACTGATAACTGCTTAAAACTACAATTTGAGAGTAGAGTAGAGTAGGTTCTGAGGAACTGAGACCCTACCCGGGACCCAAGTTGCACCAGGTCCAAATTCTACACAGTCTAATCGGGTCGGGTCTCCTTTTACTGCCATGGATCTTGGGTCTGTATGTCAACATGTCCAATACCCAAGTGGATCCAAACATGCATGTTGGGTTTAGGGAGGTTTTCCACAGGTCCGTTTTGGGTCAGATCCAACATTATGGACCCATGAAGACCTCTTATTGAGAGTTTAAAAAAATCCAATTATGTTGTGTCAACCCATATTATCTTTTACATAGACACATAAAATTTTTGATAAGGATAAATTATTAAATTATTTTTTAAGCAATTGTGAACAAAGTATATACTGAGCAGAACATTTTACAGTTGAAAATTAAACTTGTTGTAGTTCTCTGGTGGATACTGGCTGATATTCACATTTATATCATATATCTGAAAAAAGCCACCATCAACAAAGAAAGCCCTCTGGATGATTAATTGGTCCAGCTCTATTTTTTTATATACAATACACGGTGCAGTTATATACAGCTACATTTTATTTATTTGAAAATGAATTACTTGCTTCTGGAGTAGTGAGATTAATTAAATTAGTGACAATTTATACAGTATGTTTTACAGATTTTCTTTGATTTACCACAAAACTTTTTTGAACTTTCCTGTTCCTAAAAAGAAAACTGGCAGGCTGAGAAATCATATTGTAAAATCAGATTGTAGGGGCTTTCACAGGGGGCGCTGCAGTGTGATGGGCTCAGAGAGTGAAGAAGCAAGGTGATTTATTTTGAAGAACCTGTTCTGACACTAAAAAATTTAAAATTTCAATACAGAGATCAGTCAGAGAATATAGAACAATAGTCTCTGCAACTTTAAAGTATTAAAAACCCAAAATTTACACAGACTTTCTGAGAACTCAACTATCTCACATGCCACTCTGGACTGCATTTAAAAAAAAAACATCTCACTGAAATAATTTATATTTATATAAACTATATAGTCAACGGGAGTATGGGAGCATCTTGTAGTTATTATATTTTCTCATAAGTTTGACTTTCAAATGTCTGCCTCTTATTTTAAGGAAAATGATCTTATCATTGGGATTGTTCAGGAACACCAGCACAAACATGAACATTTTAAATGAGCCCAAAGTTGAGGTTGTTTTCTTATAATTATAAAGATGCTAGGTCATTATTAGAAAAAGCCACCAATTAATTTATTTTATCGTATTTGTCTGAATGTAGAACACTATTCTGACAAGAGAAGGAGGCCGAGGCTGAATAAAATCACGAAGCAAGCTGACATGAAATGAGAGTGCTATTTTAAAAGCTGGGATTCTCTCTAATGTGCTGAAGGTCATGTTAGGTCAGGGTTTAAGGTCACTTCATTCGGTGTGTAAACTGGAATAATTGCCTTCTATTCCCCCACCTGCCTCTGAGTTTACTGCCACAGACTTTATTACTGCCAGGGACATGAACTGTCATAAGTGAATGTAACTTGGAGTGAATGACGTTGGGAAGTCAGTCAGGCAGTCAAGAAGGAGTCAGGGCTGGATTTCCTTTAACAATTTCAGTATTGAGATATTTTTGCTTTCCTGACTGATTTACAATACAGTTAATATGGAAAATAAAATCAACCATGGTGAGTTTTATGCTACCGAATAACTGTGCTTTTTAATTTCAATGTTCTAAAGTGCTTCAAGGAAACCTGACCCAACACACACAATGGAGTCAACTAATAGGTGTCTTAAAACTAGGAATACCAATAAAGAGACCTGATGTGATTATATTAATTGGGGAGATGAACTAATCTGCAGTCCTACTTTGAGACAGTCATTAAACACTAAGAGGAGAGGCAACACTGTCAAAGGGTGGGTCAGTCTCAACATACATCACACAAAAATCAGCAAAATCACATACTGCAAAGGGACAAACTAGCACTGCATGAAAAAAACGGTTTCTCATTCATTTCAGTGAGACCACTGCTTTGCCACAGCAGGGGTGCCGACACAAATAAGGTTCTGACAACAACACACATTCGGTAAAAAGAGTTTAATCTGGCTCAACTTTTGCTGCAGTGCAAGGTGAGGTCATCCGGCAACACACTGCTCTGGCCAGTCAAATACTCGCCAGTGCACATTACTGATAGATCTTATAATGGGAAAGGGGTGACTGTACTTTTTATCTCACGATTAAATGACTGTCGCTGTGATAACTTGCCAGGAATGTAAAATAGGGCTGTCACGTTTTCAAAAAATCTAGTTTGAATGAATGAGAACTAACTAATTTGTGCAAATCACTTCAGCTGTAGCCCTCATTGCCTCATGCTAAACCATGTTGGCTGTAGCCTAGGTGGTGCCCTTGGCAAGATCTGAAAATACAGCAGTATATTAGCAGTACTTTCAGATCTAGAATATAATACTGAACTTAAATATGAATTTGAATTGTACAGGATCTCAAATGATGTTGAATTTATATTTTAGGAGAGAATGAAACTCCTGTTAGTGTGCTCAAGTTATTTTCCTAATTACTGTTGACTATATATTTACTTCTTGAATTACTTGATTTAAAAAGCTGCATTAAGTACACAATAATGCCTCTTGTGTAAATACTATGACAAAAGAAAACCGGGCCATTAACTGAGAACTCCCTGTAATAAACCAGCTGACACCAAAAAAGATCTCACTGTATGAAATGTGAATCTGTATGGAGAAGTTCATACTAAAGCACAGAAGGTAAAGTACTGTTGTGTCGGAAGAATTAAATGATTAATGTGATGTCCTCAGGGGGCGTATACAGCGGAGCCCTGAGTGCAGCGCACTCTCATGGGGACTGAGAGGGAGTGCAATTCCGAAGTAAGTTTTAAAAACACACATTAACATGACTGAAGTGTCTCACACGGAGGCTCCAACACTGACAGGAACACCAACCCTCACCAACCAGCCTGTATGGCGGCTAGCAACCAGTTAGCATGGCTAGCATTGTTAGCATAGCCGTGCCATGCTGTGTGTAGCCCATAAACTGTATAAAAATAATGTGTAGCCGCAATGTTTCTGGTTTAACAGCACCGTGCTGGGCAGGTGACAGGTGTGTTTATGATGTTTGTGTGCTCTAAAAGACTTGACTGCACGGCTACAAAGTCACACAGCTGTGGAAAGTATTGTTCTTGCAACTGCATTTATACCCTTTTTTTTTGACTCAAACGTTTGTGATGTGCTACGTCAGTACACCTGAACAACAAATATTACTGGGACCACTACAGAAAATTGCCAATTAACATTTCATATCCAGGAATTCTCATTACAGTACTACTGACTATCCCTGTAGCATACTGGTCAAAACTTTGCACACTGACCATACACAGCCCAGCCATATACTAGGTTTTGACATAGTCTTGTCTTTTTAAAGCTGTGTTATTTTCAGTCTGAACACCCAGCAAAGCTTAAGTTATTGGATACATTTCCCAGAGTACCTTTCAATGACCTTCAGTGTATGTGCATGAGCATGTATGTTGAGCTGAAAGAGCAACAACTATAGTTACAATGTTAAAGCAGAGTTCCAATAAAGAAATAAACAAATGTCAGCATGCTTTGATTGCATGTAAAAACTTTTGTTGTCTTTGGACAAGTATCGGGAACAGCTGACAGAAAAGTACTAAAGGACATCTTTACCTTGCACCCTCATCACAATGGCTACAACAATAAACAATGACAAATCAATAACTACATAACCAAGCAACACATGATACGCCAGAGTTTTTCATTACACATCAACACGTATCAGGAAGGACTTGCCCTTGTGAGGTTAGTCTGGGATCAGTTTCGACTCTGCAAAAACTAAAGTTGGACGTTGCATAAAGAAGAAGTGAAGCACTGATCTGAGACCAGCATGCAAGGGCAAACTCAGAATAGTATTTTGTTAAATTCCCTGCAGAGAGAGCTGTTGCCTTTTTCCTGGCTTTCTGTAACGGGATTGGTTGAGGGATTGGGAATGGTTATCTTCCAACATTTGACATCTCCACTTAGATTTCTATTATTGATCTATTATTGATTAAGTATCAATTCTCACCCCCTGTGGGACTGAAAGATGGCAGGAAGAAGGTGTCAGTTCAAAGAAAACATCAGCTGTAGTCAGCTTGTATTTATGTCAGTTACAATAGATTCTAATTGTGACAAAGACACCATTTTATCTAGATAAGGAAAAACATATGAATGCAGGTCTAAGTGCACACTAGGACACACTGTAATGGCAAAATTTTGACAGTAAGCTACAGCATTTTTTCAGATGGATTATAAGTGGTGTCATTTGTGTCCACAATGTCCCCGTGAATGTAGCAGATCATTTTGACAGTAAGCACCAGCCAGTCTACTGGCACAGTGTTCAACCTTATTCTCAGTCTACACTATAGTAGTCTGGTAGTATACTATAGTGGTGCTTAGCTGAATTGGCCAATGAGAATCTCTCTGTGAGATACTGCTTAAACCTCAGGAGGCATTCTGGGTACTGGATACCACAGTGACAGATCTGGGTCACCATGTTCTAAGGACCTGGCTATTAAATGCACTGTATGTGTGTGTGCGTATGTAGCACAAGTGGGTTAAAATGCATGAATATCTAAGTCTTTGAGATTAAGCCTCTTAAAGGACCAGTGTGTAGGATTTAGTGGCATCTAGGGGTGAGGTTGCAGATTGCAACCAACTGAATATCTCCCCCCTGACTCCCACACCACCTCCCCTTCCAAGCTTGTAAGAGAACATACAGTAGCCATGAAACTCATGAAAAACGTGAAAGGCCCTCTCTGGATCCAGTGTTTGGTTTGTCTGTTTTGGGCTGCTACTGGGCGCCTAACATGGCGTCGCAACATGGCGACCTCCGTGGAAGACGACCCACTCCCTATGTAGATATAAAGGGCTCATTCTAAGGTAACAAAAACACAACGATTCTTATTTTCATGGGATTATACACTAATGTAAACATATTTGTGAATATTATATTCCATTTCTGCCAAGTCCGTTCCACTAGATGCCACTAAATTCTACACACTGCACCTTTAAATCTGAGAACAGCAAATACTGAAATTGGTTGTGTCTCATTTTTTCAAATGACTGTGTGCACTGTGTGGACTTCAGTCAACAGTGTATGCATTTGCATGTGTTGTGATACTACAATTGCATTCTGAAATGACCAATATCTATGTGTGTTCATTACAGCTTCACATATGCTCTGTCTGTGTGTGTGTGTGTGTGTGTGTGTGTGTGTGTGTGTGTGTGTGTTTGTGCATGTTAACTGTGTAGCAGCACACATTCTCCTCTGTTTAAATAGCTGTGTTTGCAACGTCAAATCCTGTAACCACAGAAATAAATCAGTAGCACTGCGGCTCTTAGCTGATTGGGACACACATACACACACACACACACCCAAATACACACTCACACAGAGCAGTGGCTACGTAAGGCTGATTGGGATCAATAACCCACAGTATCTAACATACAGCAGCAATTTATAGTGACCTGTAATCCCTGATCAAGACTGCGATCATCAGAGGACTTTTGATTCTCATTCTGAGCACAGATCTGCTTCACCAACATTAACAAAGACAAAACACATTTTTGATCAGGGCTTACATGTCTTGATGCTCTAAAGATTCAAATGCAGCCAGCACTGCTAGTGCAGCTGGCATTGTATACACAGTCTAGCTGAAAGGTGCTTTGCATCCATAATGAGTGACACTCAGCAGTTTGCTCTCCGCAGCAGATGCAGCATCAGGCTTCAGCATCAGGCATCAGCATCAGGCTTCAGCTTCTGCTTGGTGTGAAGCTTGTATCTTGTACTATCCTGCTGCCTCAATAAATAAAATGTTGACTGAATGGCTTTAATTATTAACTGTGTAGGACAGTAACACATTACTGAGAACTGTTATGGTAATGTGACTTACTTTTTCTGTGACAAGTAGTGTCAGGCATGAGAATTTAAAATTTTATTGTAGTTACCAATCCCAGTTATGGACTGATGTGTTAGACAGCGCTCTCCACCACCATCATCAAAACACCAATTGAGGGAATATCTTTTTGAAGAATGGTGTTCCTCAGCCTTGGCATTGATTCTATAAGTCTCTTCTGGAGGGATGAACATCATTGATGATGGTGGTGGAGAGCGCTGTCTAACACGTCAGTCATCCTGGAAGAGACCACTCATCTGTATATGCATTGCAGTATGATACTTCTACAAAAATGATATTTTCATTGAGTTTAGGTATATTTGGGACTGCAAGGCTGAGATATCATAGATTTAGAGCTCTAATATGGGTCAAACTCCAAAAATGCTAGATCCTACAATTCCCATAATGCAAACTGATAGCATCTTTTACTAGAACCTTTGTGCCTTATTAATGCCCATATCATTCAAACTTCACACCCCCAGTCTGTAACACAGGCTGTCTTTAAACCCAACATTCTACAACTGTATTCACAGGTTGAGTAGCACCATCCTTCATGTGTAAAATAAAGACCAGTGGAGCGCCCCTTGTAGTCTTGATGGGTCAAATAAAATAAAAGTAAATAAAATACTGAAGGTAATGGGAAAAGACAAAAGGTGGAAGGTAATATACCTTAAATTTATACTGTTTAAAAAGTCTGATCAATCTATAATCACACTTAGCTAAGGATAGCTCACAAGTTCACAAGCCTATAGCTATTAAGCTCAAACAATTTCTGGCCCCAGAACGTCTGCCTTAAGCACATGTTTCATTCTTTCATTTCTGATTGATTCTCTTGAAAGCCAGAGCAAGAAGCTAGCTGCATATCTGTTAGCGGTGCAGTGATGGTGACTTGTTGTACATACCTCCACTCAGTCAGACTTTAGAAACACAACGCAGGGGGAGAGACTGAGGAGGATAGCCTGAGGATGGGATGGATACACATACACTGTTAGAATGGGATGAGGAAACATGAGGGAGGGGGGAGAGAAAAGGGAGAGGAGAGAGGAACGAGGGATGATGGGAAAAGGAGGAAGGGGGGGTAGATGAGGGAGAAGCACAGGGGAGAGCAGATGAGATGGAATGTGCTAATTGTGTGTTCACACCACAAGTGACTTGTGAAACTATTATTATTACTACTACTACTATGTCTCTGTGTTAACCTTGCACTGTACAACAAGGAGGATGAGCCTTGGTCAAACTTACAATGAACAAACTACTTGACGAGCACTAATGAAACAATATAATACATAAAAACAAAACTAGCACCATTCATATGTTGAGGTGAAATTATGTACTCACTGGATTACATTTGTCTTACATTCCATCTCTGCCCAGACTGCTCATGGACCTCAATACCACTGTCTCCTTTATATTTGCATCCAAAATTAGACATCTATTGTGACATACTGAACTTTGAAGACCTTTAATTTGTTAAAGGATCAGACTAGGCTTTTTCCTATATTTTTTATTGCCAACAAATCCCATTAAAAACACCAAATCCAACAATGCGATGTGTTGTTTCTCAAGACTGTCTGACTTCCCTACCTTGTCTGTGGCTCTCAGCCACAAGCTCACTGGTTCTTACTGATGACATAAATGTTTAAAAACTGATTGTAAATTTATAGTTATAGTTTTAGTGTCTTTCAGCTCACTGTTTCGGTTTTCCAGCCCATAAACTCAACTCTCATCAACCTGGTTTCCAGCAGCAGCAGGCAGCTGTTCAGTGAAAAAGCTATGTACATTACTGGCTCTGTACCAAACAGTAGACAGACAAAGTTAATGATTAGCTGATGTGTCAAACATTAGCTGCATTTAGCAGCTAAGAGACTGATATTTTTCTCAGGAGTTGGTGCAAACCAAAGCAGAGGTAAAAGGAGAGTGAATATTGGATTTACATTCATTAGGTGGACAGAGATGCAACTCCAAATTGATACTAATGTTGCTCTGTGTCTCCTTTATAAAGGTAACTTCATAAGGTGATAATATATGACAAACATGGAGCACTCTGTGTGCGGGACTGAGTGAAAATGTGACTGATGAGTTTTTAATAGTTTTTGGATGACAGTGGAGCTCTATGGCACAGAGAAAGAAGATAGATACACAGTAGTTGTTAGTAAGTCAATTCCTTGTTGGTCTGGGTCTGCACATGCGATTTGTTGATAATAAAAAAAGAATATAAGCAGCCTTAAGCTTTAAATTCAATACTTAAATACTGATAGAAACAACAATATAAACCACAGTCCCTTTGAGTCAGTTACTCTAATCGATTTACTGCTTACTGATAAGGCCCGCTGTCATCTTCTCCTATTGAAGCCCTCCATATGGTTACTAGCAGTGTGAACACAAAGTAGTGTCCTGTAGTGTACTGCAGAATCATTCATACTTTCAAAAATAACAATTATTGCTGTGATTGAGAGGAACAGATGTGAAATTTTTAAATCACAGCTGTAATGATTGATTATCCGGAGTTTTATCAAGGAACTGTGATGATGGTAATGAATTAATGAGGCTCCTGCAGAGAGAGGGAGAATAGAGGAACATGAGGTGGAGAGTGATGAAAGGGTGGTGGTGGAAAGAGGAGTGCAGGGAGGCCAAGGGAGGAGGTGGGAAAGGGGAGGGGAAAGGAAGAGTGAGGAAGAGTACACGGGAGGGAACAACCAGGGCAAATATTATCCCAACAACAATCTGCATGCACAGAATACATCAACATGTGTTTCATTTTACAGCATAAATTGCTGATTATATTTAGGTATTTGGAAATGATTACAAAAGCTTTCTTACTTATTATTAAAGACACATATTGTATATATACATATATAAACGTGATACACTTCATCATTTGAAACCACATGTGGATTTGAGATTGTCAAGAAATAATATTTGTATCAAATACAAACATTTAAAAATGCAATATGACATTACCAACACGTTTATGTTAAAAAGTACATACATACATACATGTAACCTGTATGTATGTGACATGTGACGCAGCTGACTCACAACTGAGATAGGAAGAGGACAGAAAGAGAAAGACAAACACACACGAACATAAAGAGGAGTAGAACAAAGAACAGAAAAGATAACATACAGCCAGAGAGAGCATCGTTGCTATGTCATATGAAGGCAGAGACACACATTAAAGATAACAGTATGGAAACACACGTAAATACACAAACCATGAAAAACACTATGATTATGCAGAGAGAGATGGACATGCACAATGTTTATAAGGATGAAGCAGGCAGTAGAAACCAAATGTAGTCTTTGGGCAATATTTCACTGGACAAAAACATTGCAACATTATGACATCACTGAGATGTGTGAGGGTAAGGGGGGAAGATAAAAAAGATAGTAAAAGACTACGCTGTATACAGACTAACAGTTTTTTTAACGTATTTATCTAATTTAATTTCACATATTGAAGGTAAATCCAGCAGCTTAAGAGACTGAAACAGTTAAGGACTGCAGAGGTCTGTAGTGGCTGAGAGAGCTCAACACTCAACTTAAAGCAGCTATAATCAGTATTTTTATATTAACAATACATCTTATCACCACTTGAATGAAACAGGGGTCACTTGCAGTGACACAAACCCAAAGAGAATTATAACCAACTCACCAATAGCACACGCAGGATTAAAGATGTGAACCCCTGTCTCTGGTGTTGAAAGCCTTAACCATAGTTCTTTACCCATAACCACTACCTTTCTCTAACCTTAACCATACTCTACTTGTCATGTGCAGATGTTATAGAAAGAAAGAATTTTAAAAACATTGACAGTGAATGTTTACATAAATTCTGCAGAATTGTGCAATATCAGCATTCTTATCTGGCAAAAAGGTGCACAAACAAATTGAGAAGCACATCCTCTCTGCATACAGAAACACTAACAACAGGAAAAGACTAGCAAACACAGACACTCTGCAAGTTCTACAAAACAACATACGTTTCTGTTGGACACAAATGATCAGCTAGGAGTATAGCCAATATCTCCAGTAATATCAGAATCATGCCACCAGTATGTTAAGACTGTAACAAACATTGTAACTTTCAAACTTTGACAACACCGTCCCTCAGAAACTTCTGTTGTGTCTTTTTGTCTTTTAGAACGTACAGTGTTTCTGTATTTGCTTGTGTTTTCCTATTTGCAGTTTGTGCTGTATGTAATGAATGTGTTGTCAAATTGATTAACATGCTTCTTAATTTTCCTGTGTTTTGTTCATTTGGATGTGTTGTCTTAAAGATCCCCTACAGATATGTTTTAAGGCATAAAAAAATACTCTGCTTTGAATTTAGTAGAAAGTTTTACACACAAAAGTTCTATTAATAACACTACATTTTTGAAAAATTACATCTACTTCTTCTCCCTCATTTAAAAACCACTATCTATGAATATGTGAATGTTTTTAGTTTCAAAAGTATAGCTGTTGGACACAAAGTGTCTCCTACTTCACTGTAAAGTCCATTCTCAGTGTTTGTGCACTGGAGGCTTCAAGTTCCCACATCACACTTGTGTAAATTGCATATTGGACCACGATTGGCTTCCAGAATTGTTGTGATGTCACAAATCATAGGTGAAAGCCTTAATCTCAGATTTTCAGTGAGCACAGAGAACCTTTTCTCCTTCAGCACATACATCATTCTGCACAGAGAAGCTAAAACATCAAACTGAAGGAACAATAAGCGTAACATATTTTTGAGTGGAGAGGGGCTTTAAGATGCACAGTGCTGAGGTCCCTCGGCCACAACAGAAACACCAATTTTAAGTGTTCACTGATTTATGCTGCTCTTGTGGGTCCAGTAGTGGAGTTATTGAAGCTCTGCCTTCACTGACGAGTGATGGCAGGGCTGTTTGCTAAACAAAGAGCTAAGCTATTTTGGCGATCATTACATAGTTTTTGGGTATGTATAAATCCTGTATGTATAAATCCTGAGCGATTAGGCAACCTTTACCAAACTGTATAGTGAATCTAAACATTAACAGCGGTTATTTACAATAAGAATTACAGTCACAATATTCCTGAGGACTATTTTCTGGTCACCCCTGACCAAAGTAGATTCTTACTTAAATGGTTTTGAATTTACAGAGGCTGCTCTATAACCATAATCCACATAATCAATACATTTACACTTTCCTTTGTCAACATGAGTCTCTTCCTGAAACCACTGTGGCTCAACTGTTGTGTAACGCTCAGGAAATAAAATAATGTGAGTGCAATCCAATAGGGCTCAAGGGACTCTGACCACCAATAATGATTAAATACTAGCCTAAAGGCCATCGATCATTGGTCGGATAAAAGGAATGTGAGAGAAAAACAATGAGGGAGAAACTGAATGAAAACTGGTGAAGAGAGAGTGTATTTAAGATGGTCTGACACTGTGTGTTGGTGGTGGAAATCAAGGAAGAAGGAGTGAAAGAGAGAGAGGGAGCTCTCCACTCTGTTATGGTGCAACGTATCTCCTTACATCAATGAGCCTCTAAGTAATACTCAAGAGTCAGTTCAGGCCAGTGGTATCTGTCTGTCAATGAAAAGAATCAATACTATTTCTACTGAGAACAAGGAGAAGGAGGAAAGGGAGAAAAAGACAGAGAAAGAAAAAACAGGGAGACAGAACGGCATTCAGAGGGAGCATGAAATACAAAGCAAGGGAGTGATTAATGCAACATCTCATTCCCTTATTCGACTTCCGCCCACTCACTGATTAGGTTTCCCAACGAAAGGGGAGATAGACGTGTACAGTATCATAATGCAGAGCATGTCTGCAGCTTTTGAAACTAATGCAGTAAGGAAGAGGGTGTAATGTGCAGTCTTGGCCTTTGGAGGCACTAGTGGCACTGCACCAACACTCACTCTAGAGCTCTACCTCTGCAGGGTTTTTTTTTTCTTTTTCCTGAAGGAGAACAGGCAGTGTTCTCCTCCTTGCATTCTAGCAGGCAGGACACTCTCCCTGATCATTTATCCTGATTTGTACTGAGACAGCGAGACAGATTAACAGGCAAGAGTCACAGAAAACAGAATTGTGGTGGGATTCATCCTTGGAGCAGAGGGACAGTAAAGGGAGTGAAAGTATGATTCAAATGAACTAGGTTGTATGACATCTTGCCTGACCACGTCTAAAGTCAAAAGTGTTTATACCTCGAATGGCCACACTTAAAGGCCAACCCTATCTCCAGACAAGAATGTTGATATTGAGAGATTCTGTAATAACACAGATAATAGTTTCTGGCTTCTGATGTCAAGGTTTTGAACATTTCTCATTTTCTACAATATCTATGCATGGCAACTACAGTATGATTAAGGTTACGGCAAGACTGTAGTTAAAGAAAACAAACTATGGTTAAAGTATGGTTAGGATTAGGCAGGTTAGGATTAGGGTTAATAAAAAGATGAACATTGACTACAGGTCTATGATGGGACACAAATGTCTGGTCTCCTGCATGAAAGTCAGACAAGTTATATGCCAATCTACCACCCTGATCTTCACACCCTTACTTTCTGTCTTGCTACATACAGGGCACAATCTTTCCTATAAACACTGGGTTGTGAAGCTGTGTGAAAAGCTTGCTGTCCGAGCCTCCTGCTGGCTCCATCTACAATTTCCTGACAAGGGACCTTTCGTGGCCTTGCAAATAATGACTGTTGTCTGAGAAACAAAGGCAGAAGTAGCATGATGTTCCTACTGTATTATTCTGCAAAACCGTGAAAGTAGGAGGTTGTGATGAAGACTATCTTTGGGTAACCCTAACCCCCTACCCTACACTAAAAAACCACTGGGTCAAAAAATGTTATTGTTTCATTGTTAAGGGCCAAAAGACAACGTGGATCCTTCTAAAGTGTGTACACTTGCAGCAAGCCCATCTGTTTAAGTCCTATTTTGTTGTAATGGTGTGAAAGAATACATTTTTTCTGGTCCACATTAGTGCAAAAGTCTCTTTGTGGATGAAAAAATATGTGAAGCATCAGATGAAATTGCTGGGTACTGATAATCTAAGGTGCTTTATCCAACATGTCTAACATCTTTCTCCTTATACCCTTAAAGTGGTGTTTGACAATTTCCTCTTTTTCTTTAGATGATGCACTCAAAAATCTAAATCTTAATGGGATATTACTTTGTACACTGGCATCATTCAGCTCATTTTTTCCCCTTGGCTTCAATGGGTTGTTAGTGGAGTGTAGCCTACTGTATCAATATAAATCAATAATGCAATCAAACACCAAGCCCTGACCCAAAATGTTTCGCTGCACCAAGTCCCAGAATTCCCCTGTCCACTGTTTCCGTAGCAACAGCGTGGAGATAAGGAGAAAGTGAGTGAGAGGAAAAAAAGCAAGAGAGAGTTGAGGGATGGTGGGATGATGATCAAAGGATGGGAAAATAAGACAGAATTGTTATGATTAATAAAATAAACATGACATAGAAAAATAAAAGATCAAAAATCATATACTAAACCAAAAAGATTTATTTCAAAGAGATGAAAAAGTAATTTAAAACACACAGGCACATTGTCAACATTAAACTAGATGGATACATAGATAGCTAGATAGATAGCTAGATAGATAGCTAGATAGATAGCTAGATATATAGATAGATATATAGATAGATAGATAGATAGATAGATAGATAGATAGATAGATAGATAGATAGAGAAAGAAAATGTCAGACCCAGAGGGACAGATAATCAGACAAGCTGACACAGAGAGAGGGAAATTAGGAGCAAGAAAGGTCCGCTCAATTTTTTGACCTCCTGTGACCTGTGCCCTTGAGCTAGATCACTAAAAGGTTAAAGCACTGCATTTCAAAAAAAATAAAACCACCAAAAAGCCACAAGCCACAGGAATCCCTCTGGCAGGGGTGAAGCAAAGGTGCATGTCAAAGAGGATTGAATTTAACATGAATAGGGAGATTTATTAGAGTGCTATCATTTTTCTCTGTCTTGTGTCGGGTTTTTTGATCCAGAGGTAGTAGCTTGCGCCCATGCCCTTTTGCTTGCTCAAACAAAGGAACGAGACCCGGGAAAAGAGGCAGAAGAAGAAGAGCAAAAAAGTTGCACAGAGGGTGTGAAAGGAGCGTTACAGTGCGATGCTGCCCTTTAAGAATGCCTCCGAAATGCTCGAGTCTTTCGTTCTTCCCACCCATCACAACCACAGATCTGATAGCGCTGGATTACAGTGACAGCGGTGACATTAAGATCTGTAATTAATCCCATCCGTGTACAGCACGATCTGTGATAATGTCAGCGGGAGGGAGGAAGGAGAGAGGAGCGTTGTAGAGGGATGGGAAGAGAGCCCTGGTGGCACTTTAAAAGCAAAAGCCTGGCGACCATTTTGAGTTGCGTGTGACTGCTAATTGTTGAGGTGTGCTTTATTTATCTTGCCAAGAAACTTGACCAACCACAAATGTAAGAAGATGACTTAGACAAAAGATAAATAAAGCACACAAAGTATTTTTCCCCCACAGCTATTCAGCGAATAGTTTTTCCATTAGATTTAAAGCTTTTAGAGAGAAAGCTAAGAGGCCATCACAGCACAGCAAACAGTGCCACCACTACAGTATGCTAATCATCACAGCCCTTCGAAGTTGTTCTGTGTGATACTTACCTGTATGTGTGTGTGTGTGTGTGTGTGTGTCTTTTTGGGATTAGAGTTTTGTCTTTCTTTCTCTCCGCCTGCCTGTCTCTCTGTTGGTATGTCAAAGAACCTGCTAGATCTGGAGTGTTTTTGTACTTGAAATAAGCACATTAGCTGTCTTGTTAGCTAAACCTTCGAAGCACTACAGCAGTCAGTGTTCCAGCCCAGCCTGACAGAGAGCCAGACACAGCTCAGCTACAAAAGACATTGCTTTCATTTGAAAGTGCAATGGGAACTTTTTAAAACCTTTTTTTGTAAATCAAATATACAGAATTGTTGCCTGAAGGATCCAATCAGCCTGAGCCTGTGATGTAATGGTTGGAGCCAAGTCTGCTGTAAAACACACAGTGCTCTCTGTGGGCTGCACTGTAAAAACTGACCTGAGCTCAGTTCCAGAGGAGTCCAACTAACCAACCAATCAGCAACCAGCTCTCACTGGCCTGGCAGGGCAACGAACCAACCAGTGTGCAGCAGTCACTTTCACTCTGGCACCCGTCCCAAAACAAACACGTTTAATTGAATCCCCGTTTATTCCTTTCATCAAATTCTTTTTTCCTTGTATATTTTTTGAGAAAAACTGTTTAATTTTAGTTTTGATTCCCAATAATATAATATTTGATTGATCTGATTGGTCCTTTTTAGACTGTAGATTCTGCAATCCAAAGCAGTGGTATTATTAAGTTTTGGCCATACATAAAGCATAGTATGGAAAGACCAGGCACCATCTTCCCAAAAGCAGTCTGGGAATAAGACCTCCCTGGTCTGTTCAGAACCAGGTTAACTTTGAAGCCAAAGTGCTTTCAGGGGGGGAAACGTGATGGTGAGCGTTTGGTTCGTGGTGCCCCCCTATCTGTAAGTACCAGAGTGAGAAGAGACCGGGTGAGAGGAGGAGAAGGAGGAGGAAGAGGAGGAGCAGGAAGAGGGGAAGACAGCTACACACGAAATACAGACACACATAGAAAAGGACAGACGAACAGACAGAAACAAACAAAGGAAAAAAAATAGAGAAACAGACAGACAGACAAACAGACAGATGGATAGTGTAACACAGACCAACAAGAGCCAATGTACAAACGCATGACCTGACACAACCTGGGGAAGGAGACAGTAACACAACAACAACAAAATAACAACAACAACAGCAACAGCACGCATCAGACATGGACCAGCACTTAGAACTTTAACCTTTAGACCCACTCGGACCCCATGACCTGTTCTCACTGGTGGTTACAACATACTGTAGGTGTAGAGAGGGAAGGCATAGCTCTCTCTCTCTCTCTCTCTCTCTCTCTATCTCTCTCTCTCTCACACACACACACACACTCACACTCAAATAGGCTAATAAACAGTACATAAAGGCATGCATTTACTCAAACAGCCGCAGTGGTGCTCACATCTGATCTGCTTGTTAAATAGTGGTGGGATGAATGTGTATGTGTGTGTGTGTGTGTGTGTGTGTGTGTGTGTGTGTGTGTGTGTGTGATTTGTCTCCTGACGTCAGGTCAGCTAAAACAGTTTTTGGCTTCTAAATTTACCAACTCACTCATCACAAACAATTAACAATTAACATGTTAACTTCAGCAATCACAGTATATTGTGTCTTTTCATAGAACATGATGTGACATATTTGTGTTTCAGTTGAGTTCAAGATAAGACTTTGAGTACAGAAAATGTATATTTGCAAGCACAAAAGTTATATTTTGTTGAGCATAATTTAATTTGAGCTGCCACTGCTAGCTAGCTAACTGAGCTGACGTTAGCTTCATGAATTTCTTGAAAATGCTGTCCCTGGTTGAACTTTTAATGTTTTCATCTATAACATTACAAGAGAAAAAGCTTTTAGGATGTGTACTAACAGACACACAGTCTGGAAATACTACATAGTGGATAGTGGTCGACTGGGCTTTTCTTAAGACATAACTAGTAGACCCCACAAGCTAATGCAGTTCACTAATGATGTCCTCATTAGCTTTGGACATAACACTCAGTTACCACTGTGGTAGTAAGCTAGTTAGCCGGAAACGTTAATTATTGCAGCTTACGTTAGAGCAGACAAACATGCTGTTTAATCTCGTCCTTATACTTTTTCTCTTCTGTGTTTGCTTTTGGAAAGCCTAAAAATGCACACTGCTTAAAAGTTTGGTAAATCCAAGCCTGCTGTGGCTAGTTACAGTTACTAAGCTAGGTTTGGACAATTGCTGTTCATGGAAGATTTACACATGGTCAATTTACCTTCATTCTCACGCTGTTTTAGTGAGTCACAGTGTTTGCCAGTTGTTTTTGATTGTGTCTTCAATTAAATCAGTGTTAGGATTATCTGTACATTAGGATAAGATTATCACTAGGGAAGAAGGGAAGCACTGGGGCAAAGGTAACTGGCTGAAGTCAGCAAACCAAAGCCCTTTATAAAGTTTTGGTAAAGATACCTAGTTTTATGAACATAACTTGACAATTATTTGTAATAATAAGTGAAAATAGTGTCTACAAAATATAATTTATTTGCTTGCAAAAAAGCTTTTTCTGTGCTCAAAATATTTCATTGTGTGCTCAAAATTGAGGCACAAATATAATGCCATATAACTGTCTATACTGTACGTGCACATTATGGTATACTACAGCATGTACATGTACATTACAAGAATATTAACTAAACTAACAAACTACCCTTATTAATAACAAAATGCTGCTGTGGTTTGAAATGATTCCTTTGTGAACCAAATAAAATGGACAAATCAATGCTTGGGTCAAGTGTTTTGTACTGTACGGACAGAACACACACCGCACACCGTGCATATGCCCCCCCACCCTACACACTACTATTATTCACTGTATGATGCTGAACCACACTTAAAAGCTTTACAGTAACAGGCAACCTGCATGCACCTCTATACATTCAACCTGTGTGTGTGTGTGTGTGTGTGTGTGTGTGTGTGTTTGTGTGTGTGTGTGTGTGTGTGTGTGTGTGTGTGTGTGTGTGTGTGTGTGTGTGTGCATGTGTCTGCGTGTGGGTGTGAGTGCTGTGATGCTTCATATTGTCTGAGATGTGATCTTGATATTTGATGTTGTTTTCGGGGCATCAAGCTCTTTTCTAGTGTTTTACTTTGTTTTTCAGCATCTCCTCTCTAATCTAATCCACTCCATTTAACTGTCATATACTGTTCTGTGCATGTGCTTTAATGTATACTCCTATTACACTCCTGTCAAATTCTGTGTTTGTTCTCTTCTGTTCTCTATTTAGCTGTAATCTGAGATTTTTTCTTTTTGTAAAGCACTTTGTAATATGTTAAGAAAAGGCTATAAATATAAAGTTTATTTTTATTAAATGCACATTCATTTATTTTATTGATTTAACGTATGAAGCTGTAATGCAAAAACCTAATCTAATCTAGATCAGTCTAATGTAGCTAGCCTAGTCTAGTCCAATGTAATCTGGTTTTGTCTAGTTTAATTTCATCTCTAATCTAATTTAATCAAATCTAATCTAATCTAATCTAATCTAATCTAATCAGAATCTTCCCAATTTATTAGATATATTAATCTACTCTAATCAAGTCTAGTGTAGTGTGTTGTCTAGTGTAGTCTACTATTTGCTAATGTATTTTAATATGACTAGATCTAATCACATCTCAGTTATTTAGTATAGTCCTATCTAGTTAAATCAAGTCTACTGTATTCTAATATAATCTGGGCTAGTCTAGTTCAATTTAATCTATTTTGGTCTAGTCTTAACTTAATCTAATGTTGTCTAATCTTTTCTAATTTATTGTAATGTAATCTAGTATCATCAAGGTTAAAATCTAATCTAATCAAGTTTAATGTAATCCATTCCAGTCTGATCAAGTTAATCTAAACTAATTTAACATGTTCTCATCTATTCTGTTCTCTTCAAGTCTGCTCAGTCGTTCAGCTGTTCTTTTCTTAATCCAGACAGTTTGTTTGTTGAGGCCAATAATGGTTGGTTGTGTCATTGGTTGTAGAGATGCATCTCACTGCTGTGTGCTGTGTGGAAGTGTTACCTCTGTGTTTCTATGGTTTGATCCAGGAGGAGGTGGAGTTAACACTGAGGTCCTGCTGGAGCAGAGGCCCCTCCGGCTTGAACCACTCCTCTCCCAGCGAGGATGTCACACTGCTGGACTGTGAGCCGTCTGATATGTAGTGTGAGTGTATTTCAGAGTGTGTTTATGTGTGTGAGTCAGGGGAGATAACATGTAGGGGTGTGTAGAGGAGTGTGTAGGGTGTTAAATGTGAAAGGTCAGGGGTTATATTTTAAAATGAAATCAGTTATTTTAGTGTTAGCAGGTCAAGGTGTTAGCAGGGAGATGGAGAGGAAAAAAATGAATGGAACAAAAAAAGAGGCAAAACCATGCATCGTTAAGACAGTGAAGTGTATAGTGAATAGAGAGAAGGGAAAATGGAAAGTGGTGGTGGAGGAGGAGGTGGGCAAAAAGGAAAAATGAGAGCAGAAATGAGAGAGAATGGGTGAAAAAAGTGAGGGGAGGAGAGAGAGAGAAAGAAAGCATGGAGAGTTAATGAATTACAGTGCAGAAAAGTGAGAAAAAATAAACTTTAGAGTGGGATAGAGTGAGGAAGAGACAGACAGAACATGAAGAAGCATGACGTGATGACTGAGAACAGACATGTCACTCATCATCTGTCTGTTCTGTCAGATCAGATTGAAAATACTGCAATTTACATTTCATTTCAAAACAAAGATGTCCTCTTTTACAAAGACAGAAACACACATTTTAAAATGTAACCATTGAAAGAAAATCCCAATGAGCACACTATGAGTTAGTACCCTAAAGGATGAGGCTGGAGTTATTCTATATTTTTGTATTGTCAACAAATCCCATGAAAAGACAAAACCAACAATCAAGTATTGTATGTGTATAAAATCCTTATTCCTTTGTGTCATAAACCTCCATTGCTGTCCAAAAACTATTAAAAACACATCACTGAGCCACTGGGTGACATGTTCCTTCATCACTATGTACCGAAACTGTAGGTTTTTTTTTACTCATTCCACACACACACAAATACTCACAAGAACATCAAATGTGTGTTAATCCACCGCTTAAATTAATCCCCGAAAAATTCACCATTTCCTTCTGTTTGATTAACTTTTGCTAAAAACTACAATGACCAGAATCTACAGTCATGCTAGCAGTTCTGTGAGGCTTACTTACTTCGGCATAGCTGTGCTTTGAGCTAAATGTTAACATAGTCATAATGACAATATTAACCTGCTGATGTTAACCTTGGTAACAAATAAACATTGTCATGAATAAAAAAAAGAAAAAAACAAAAACCAAAGTCTCAAGGATTCATCATCTGGGGTCCATGAATGTCATCATAATCCATCCAATACTTAGGACTGGCCAACCAACATTGCCATCCCTAGAGCTACAAGCTAGCATGGCTAAAAACTAAAATACAATATAGATTATTAACATCTACTATATATACAAAATTAGGCATTATAAACAAAAATAAAAGGCCTTACATACCATATACACCATACTACTATTACAGTGTTTATTGAGACACAAATAATCACAAGTAAGTGAGGAAATAAGAACATTTCAATAAATAATAAAATGCAAAAATTGCATTTGAAGGATTAGAATCAGGTGGTGGATAAAGAGTCTTTTGTCTACCGATAGCAATGTTAGATTAAATACAGTTATTGCATTTGTAGCAGCAAGAACAAACTGTATGAAGTGTGTGTCCCATAATGCAAATACAGCAGTGTAGGAGTTTAACAGCTGTGTGACTGATTTATACTGCAGAAGAAGACTTGGGAACAAGACAGCAGTGTGTATTCTTACACAGTTTGTTGACCCACCCATCCAGCACAACCAACTACCTTAAAGGTTTTGTGAGTGTTAATAAAATCATCGCAACATGGCAGAGTCATAATTCACACGGCCACTAGAGGTCATTGTCAGGTTAACATGTATCATTTAAACCATTTGAACAAATGACTGATGCTGTCATTTTTCTTGGGAGAAGATTATTTTTTGTCTTTTCATGAGATTTGCTGACAGAAAAAAATATAGAAATAGTAAAAAGAAAAGTGACATTATCAATCTAATAAATGACAGTGTTTTGAAATGAAACAGTTAAGCTGCATGTACACAGTATAACACAAAGAACTGTATCAGCTGTGATGAACACAGAACACGGCGTACGCTGAAGTCCAATGTTATCCTGCATGTCATGTTGTTGAGTGACTGTTAATCCACCTCAGTAAGGAATCATCTGCAGAATTTGAATACTGCGTTATTAGACCACGATTCACAAAAAGACATACTGTATGTACGCATGCGTCATTATGAGACATGAATACCTTTGTGTTACAGTACAGCAAATCCAGTCACTTCAACAGCAGCGCAGATGGTAGTGCTGCAGCAGCCTCTGCAGTACCTCTGCAGTACAGATGCAGGATAAATGCATAGAGGGAACTTCTACTACAGCTGTAGTTGGAAGGTGTGAATGAGCAGCAGGATCAAATCAATACTATCTATTGGACATTGATATTTTATTTGTGCCTCAGGTGCGAACTCTTGATGTGTAAAAGGAGTGAGCCTTTGATGCTGAGCTGTCATTAAAAATGACGGCTGGGAGAGGGGATATGTTGTATGCTTATGTGTTGATGAGTCTTAGTTTTACTTTAGCATTAAGGATTTAGGCCTCTTGAGTGCTTTTATTTTGAAATACAATAATACACTATATATTTGTTCATATTAATGTTGTCTATATGGTGTGTGTGTGCATTTGCATCTATTTTTCTGCTGTACCTGTACGTGTGTCTGTGTGTGTGAAACATTCTATAGGTGCAGGGGGTGTGGATATAATATCATGAACACCTGTAAAATGCAATGCTCATTCCTGACACTGCATTTTTATATTGTTAGGTGTTCCTGTTATTTTGTCCACCCCAAGTGTGTATGGGTCGGCGTGTAATTGGATGTGTTTTGATGTTTTTGCACACTACACACAGTGTCAGTACATATCAGTCAAGACCATGCATCAAGCGACAGCCCACTGCTGTCACTCAAGTATCGCCCTCCCCCTGCTCCTCCTCCTCCTCCTCCTCCTCCCCTCTCAATCCTCCTCCTCCCCCCCTCCGACCTCCTACCTTTCCGAACGTTCCCGTCCGTTGTGCGCTGGAACTCCCCGGCACTCAGCAGGAAGCAGGCCCGGTCGTGCGGGTAGCGCTCACGGCTGGTGGTGGAGCCGAGGCCCCCGGTGGCTGGGCTACGCTCGTCCCCAAGGACCTGGTCAATGGTGGGGCAGTCCTCATTGGCTAGGGCTGCTGCGTTGGCTGCTGCGTCGCCGTTCTGCTTAGAATCTGTGGGGGGGCGGGGGCAAGTGGCAAGAGAAAGTGGTAGAATAGAGGGAAAAAGTAAAGAGGCGAGGAAAGAAGAGGAGAGAAGAAAAGAGGAGAGGAAACATGGAAAGGAGACATGGAGAGGAGAGGAGATGACAGGATAGAGAAAATCAAATAATCAAATGAAAGAAAGAAAAAAAAAAAGAAAAAGAAGGGAAGAATGTGAATGTGAAGAAAGACAGTTTAAAAATGACAAAATTGGAATAAGAAGGGAGAGGGGGAAAGTTGAGAGAGAGTGAGGAGGAGGGGAGGTGAAGTAGGAGAAGATTAATGGTCAGGAGAGAGGAGTAGGAGGAGTATCAGAGGAGGGGGGTGGGGGTGAGAGGTGGACTCATTGAGAGAAGCAGGGAAGGTAAGGTTGAAAGCATAAAAGCAATACAAATGGAAAAGGGAGATAAGAACGGAGGTGGTGAGGAGCGACTCAGAGGATGGCGAGGAGAAGGGATTAGGAGATGAGAAACAGAAGCCGAAAATCGAGAGATGTTAGAGAAGCGGTAACAGAAAAACGATTAGGAGGTAAAAAGAAAGGGTAAAGAGGGTAAGGAGAGGATGGAGGGATGATAGGGGAGACAGGGAAAGAGGAGAGAGGGAGAGAAGGAGGGGAATGTAAAGGAACGTTAGTGCCTTGTGATAGCTATACTGATCACATGACCAACACACTGCAGTAGAGCAGGCTGTAAACACACACACACACAAACACACACACACACACCTACAGACACACACACACACTTCATATACATGTACACGGCATTGAACAGCGCTGAATGAGAGGCAAAACAAAGGAGTAGGAGAGAGTATATACAGTAATGCACATACACACACACACATGCACACACACACAAACAAAAAACGGAGATTGCTACAGGGGAAGCAGTGTTTGTACCTTTCAACACAGCTGTCAAAACTAATCTGATATGACTTACTGCTCAACAGTTACAGATACAGGCCAGAGGGGTGGACACACACACACACACACACACACACACACACGTGCGCGCGCATACGCACGCACACACACACAGCAAAGGATAGAGGTGGCACAAATGGTTTCACACAATACACCAGTAACAAGCCTTTGTGTCTGCAGCCAGCCTGCATGTTTACCATTGTCAACACCTTAGCTTAGCATGATAGCATGCTAACTTTTGCTAATTGGCAAAGGTGGGGGGGGGGTGGTGAAAATATTTTTAACCACAAAAGGGGGCCCAGTAGAAAAATTTTGGGAACCACTGTGCTAGGCTATGGTAGCTCCCTCTGTCTCCTAAAAGGATAGCTCCATCAAGATGGTTTACTATTTATGAACAGCCCAAATTTGCATGTCAAAATGAATCAAAGTTGAACTACAGGAATGATTTACTATGCGGAGGTTACAATATGTTTAGTTTCTTAAAAAGCTTTCAACCATCATTGATTCCGGTTTGCTCTGAGGTTCAGGGCTGCAAATGACAATTATTTTCATTATCGATTAATCTTTCCATTATTTTTCTTGATTAATTGATTAGTCAGTTGGTATATAAAATGTCAGAAAATGGCATAGCCCAAGGTGATGTCCTAAAATATTGTTTTGTCTTGATCAATAGTTCATAACCCGAAGATATTCAGTTTACTGGACTAAAGAAACCAGAAAATATTTACATTTAGGGAGTTGGAACCTAAGATTTTTTGTATTTCTTTAAAAAATGACTCAAAACACTTGATTTTCTGTCGACTGACTAATCAGTTACTTGACTTATCATTGCAGCTCTGTCTGAGTTAGTTGCTGACCTTGTGTCACACCCCGATATACAGCCCCAACAGTTCATGGGCTCAATCGTATCTTGCAGACACGTAGCATAAATTTCTAGAGATGTGCACAGCAAATGCTTTAAAGGAATGCTTATTTAAAAGCAAGTACTTAAGTGGTCTAACACACACAAATACACATGCACACACACACACACACGTACACACACAGATTACATGTCATTTTGCTATTGGTGGCAAGCCAATTTTTAGACTATTCATAGTTATAAACCTTAAATCCTGTAAAGGCAAAACTCCACCACACACAAACACACACACACACACACAAACACACACACACATACACACACACACACACACACATCCCTGTATCAGTGCAGATGATGGACACCTCTATTAAAACAGTAGAGTACAGCAGAGATGAGCTGAGCCGAAATGAGATGAGATGGCTTGGATCAATGTTTCGACAGGCAGAAAATACTGAATATCTACTGTATATAGACCCGATCCAGGATTATCTGAGCATGTCAGCCTCAGCTGTACAGCATCTGGCTGGCAGAGTAAAGAGATGGATTTGTCTAGAGAAAGTAATAAGCTTTTTTTTTTCAGCCTTCTCGTCCCATCGTAAATTAAAATCTATTTTAGTGTACTCCACTCCAGGAAGAACGAGGACATTAGCAAGTTATTTACAGCTTCAAAACCTGAAGATACACACTTCTCACATCCATTCAGTGCTTGAAATCTGACCTCTGGTCATCAGTTTGACAAGAAAGTGAGAAACTTTGACAGTGTTATATCATTATTTTTCTCAAGGCCACTCCAGTGATTAAGTTTGTAATTTGGAACTCGATAAGTAGTGAAGAAGAGATGAGACATGAGTGAAAAACAAATTCTTTCTCAGCCATGCCAAAACATTGTACCCGAGCCCACAGACACACATACACAAACATGCCCCATGCTTGACCACAACCACATTCCAACACTCACATTGAATTCAAACACTTTTTAGTGACTATCACAACCTTCAAATTCTTGATAATTTTATCAAAGTAATTTATCAAGCAAAAAAAAAAAAAATTTGTTTCTTGCTTCTCAAATGTTGTAGATTTGGCGCTTTTCGGTTTCATATAATTCTTAATTGAGTAATTTTTGGTTTGACCAGTTGGCTGGGCCAACTTTTTTCACAAAATAGACAAGTACTGGTTGGCTAAATATTGTAGCTTGTAAGCTAACTGCTAACATGCTAACTAGCCAGGACCATGCTGATGTTATTTTTTTTCTTGCTAATAGGCAGTTAGCAAGCTTGGTCACCAACCATACAAAAAGTGTATTCAAGAGAGGTATTTGTACCATTGACTCTTGTCTCATAACTGTCTGCAATCCATGACTGTTTTATGGACTTGGTACTTGTGTTTTTCCCACATCCACACACCATGGACCCAAATTATCTCAGTTCTGTTCCTCGATCACTCACCTGCCCTGTTGATTTCAATGATCTCCTCCTGTGCCAGTGGGCAATCTCCAGTACCCATCATGCTGCCGGATCCCACCATGCCCGGTCCAAGCACATTGCCCATCAGCCTGTGCGGTGAGGCGGTTGCCATGGCGAGAGCATCTGGCTTGCAGTAGTTGGGGCTGCCTGGTTGTGGAGCTCGGGGGATGTGCTTGTTCCTCTTCTTGGGGAGCTTCTGCTTGGCCATGGCCAGGGAGTAGTACATGCCGAAGTTGTTGACAATGACGGGCACAGGCATGGCAATGGTCAGCACACCAGCCAAGGCGCAGAGGGCACCCACCAGCATTCCTGACCATGTCTCAGGGTACATATCCCCGTAGCCCAGCGTGGTCATGGTCACCACAGCCCACCAGAAACCAATGGGGATGTTCTTGAAGTTGGTGTGGGCCGCAGCCGTTGGATCGTCTGGGTCGGCACCTATGCGTTCAGCATAGTAGATCATGGTAGCAAAGATGAGGACGCCCAGCGCCAGGAAGATGATGAGCAGCAGGAACTCATTGGTGCTTGCCCGTAAAGTGTGGCCCAAAACCCGCAAACCGACAAAGTGGCGGGTCAGCTTGAATATACGCAGGATACGGACAAAGCGCACCACACGCAGGAAGCTCAGCACGTCTTTGGCTGTTTTGGAGGACAGGCCACTCAACGCCACCTCCAGGTAAAAGGGCACAATGGCCACAAAGTCTATGATGTTAAGGGCGCTGCGGAAGAACTCTGCCTTGTCAGGACAGAAGATGACACGCGCCATCACCTCAATGGTGAACCAGATGACGCAGACGCCCTCCACATATGTCAGCCAGCCATCTGTGACCACCTCATACACTATCTGGAGGGTGGAAGAAAGGAATAAAGGATTAGTTGATTTTATCAAGCCTCTATTCATTCATGAATCATTCATTCATATTGACAGTACTGTCAAAGTAAAGGTCTCATGAAATGATTAAAGCCGTCCCTGTGTCAATACCTTGTGCCTCTGGGTATAGTGTTCTACCATTTAAATGTTATATGCATGCGTGCTATTTGTGCTTCCAGTAAAAAGTTCCATTTTCTTTAGCAATTCTGTTTTAACCCAACATAATTTATTTGAGGGCGATCCTCACTAACTCTGAGCTGACCCCTAGGGTGATATGGGACGGATGGGAAAGATTCCCATATTTACAACTTCCAAGTGTTCACATCACAGGACAACTGAACTTGGTTGAATTAGGGTTGAAAATATTTTGACATTGATGTGAATGCTATTTACAAGTTGGAATCTCATAATCATGATCATTCCAAGATGACATTAGGGTCTCATGAAAGGATGCTCTTGGTTGCATCATGGGAAATTTAGAATCATTTTTGGAGCTTGACTGATTCTAGTAAAAGTCAGGATATCTTGTCCTCCTCCTTTTTTTAATCTGTTTTTGCAAGTCTCCAAACTTCATGGAAGTGCAACACTAAATCACTGTAAAACCCTTTAAACAGTCACATTAGGTCTGTCAGACTAACCAATTCACAAAAACACAGTACCTCCTCGTGTGTCATGTTGCCAATGGTGACGTTCTCTGTTTTGTTGTAGATGGTGTTGAAAGCTTCGTGTGTCTCCAGGCAGAAGGTGGAGATGGAGAGGAGGATGAAGAAGAGCGAGCCAAACGCCACATACTGCAGAGAGCAACAGACACAAGGAGGAAGGGATGTGTTAAAAATTTGCAAACATCTTCTCTTTTTATTTTAAGTGACACTACAGAAAACTGTCACCCCTGTGTGCCAACATTTTTCTGACCAGTTCAAGCCTTTATCACAAGTATTTTATGTGTTTAATTTATTGCTGGTGGAGGAGGAGGGGTTTGGGACATTGCAGTAAAGTGGAAAGCAGAGGCTATGCCAACATACTGCAGATAGGGGGCGCCAATAATACACTGAGGAAAGTGGAGGAATGCTGTTAATTCAGTGCAAATGTCCTGACTGCTGCAATCCCATTGATAACAGCACAGTCAGGGAGATAGAGGGAGGGAGGGAGGGATGATGGATGGAGAGTGTAAAAGAAATTAGGTACGCAGGGTGTCTGTGTGTGTGTTTTTGAAAGACAGGAAGAGAGTAGATACATACACAGTGTAAGTAAAGAAAAAATAAGTGGGTAAATGAACAATGGTGGAATAAGGAGATGTATGCATTACTGTGAGCGCCATTATGAAAAACACATATGCCGTGTACTGTATGCAAGAACTTAGATAAATGTCTATTGATGTGTATGTGTGTGTGTATCTATAGATCTGCCACACGTAGGTTGAGCAGTCTTTTTTCTATTAGCATAGGATCAATGATCATCTATTTGTCTTAGACCACCTATCAGCCCCCCGATACATGCTCACATACACACTCTATCTACCTTTGCGCTGGAAAACGATTCATGTATTTTATGTAGTGTTTTATCAGTCATTTTCTGTACAGTGCTCACATGTGCGTAATGCGATTTCCTTTCCTCTGCAGCATCCCCTTACCCCCCTACTATTATTTGCTCTCTCATCTCTCTCTCTCTCTCTCTCTCTCTCTCTCTCTGTTTCTCCCCACTTTCTATACTCCTCTCTTCCTGTGCTCTATGCAGTGAGCTGCCAGGATGTGTTGGGGTCCTCTCAGTGTGTGCGGCATAGCAGTCTTCTCCCTAAATGCAGGGATAGATGTTCATTTTCATTCAGACGTCTCTCAAGGACAGCACAGACTCATTGTCTGAAGTCCTTTCATTCCTTTTAACCCTGATGTTCTTTCTCAGCAATCATCCAGATACTGAGCCTCCCATTCTGAACCACCTTACTGTCACTAGATTTGCATATTTGGCATCTTCTGCCCAAAAGCAACTAACTGCATCTTTGGAGGAAAGGTTGATCAGATACCCCATGATTGAACAGTTACATTTTGTTGGCAGTGGTAGCGAGAACAAAGCAGTGAATGAGAGAAATAAAATGTTATTTTCTTGTTTCGTGGTGGTTACGTACTTAAGAACATATAAATAACCATTAAACACTCAGGTGATTTACTGTGGAGACAGACGCTCTTAGTTTCTATTTCATTTTTCCCCTCTGCATTTCTCCCTCTCATTCATTCATTACAGTTCAACTCCATGTCTGTAGTGGACAGGTGGCTAGTGGAGGCAGACAGAAGGAGCTTGGAGTGAACATGAGCACACAAACAAATGCCATTATGTTCTTTCTTTTACTGTTCTATCTTAACAAGTACATTTCTGCAGATCTCTCAGTATTGTCTCAGTTCTTGACACAAGGATTTATTATCAAGGTCATCCATACTTGCTGAAATGTTATTATCATAAATTCTGTTCTCTTCTCTCTATGTATTCCATACTCTCTGGCTTTATACAAAATATAGGTAAACCTACATTTATAAACCATTAATTTTACTGATCCAATATGTGGCTTATTTTACATTTTGCATATTTGTGTAATATATCAACATTACATATCCATAATTAAAGGAAAACAACCAAATCTAAAGGGAACTTCTGTTGTATGTAATATGTATATAATGAATAAATCACTAGGCCAGTGAAAATATACAAGAGCTCAGTAAAACTAGGATGTACTGGCCAAGTGGGCCAGTGGGGAAAAAATGTTACATTGGACACTGTGGCAACAGCAGAAAAGCTGCAAACACAAAATTGACATGTTATTCTCTTTTAAAGTTATAAGATATGGACAATATTCACTCTCCTTTTAGCACTGTTGTGGTCTTTACCAGCTCCTGAGAAAAATGTATGGCTCTTTAACTGCTAAATGCTCTGCTGTGTTCACCAGCTAGTTGCTAACTGTGTCTGTCTGCTGAGCAGGTAGTGTACAATATGTTTATCAGAGCTTTTTCACTGAGAGCAGCTGCCTGCTGCTGCTGCTAGAAACTAGATTAATCAGAGCAGTGAAACTGAACCAAAACGGTAACAGTTGGAAAACCAAAATATTTCGCTAGATGATGCTAAAATGCTCTGTAGAGATGAGAGTAACTGAACAATCACTTAGTCATATGATCCATTGTTAATATAAAATATTGATTAATGCAGCTTTAAAAGTTTAAAAGTTTCACTAATTTCACAAAATTAGCACTGAACATTTCTGATATAACTGATATTAGTGCTACACATTTGTATAGTTATCAGGTCTGACACATTTGGTTGAGTTTTAGGCCAGGTTTCTGGGTTAAAGGGTCAGTTCATCCAAATTACAGAAAGAAAAAAAAAATCTCATCAATGATTGTATCTAGCCTTGCAGATACTTCAGTACACAGTAATGACTGGAATTTGGATAAATTACCTTTAACAAATGCGTCTTTCCAGAGACAGTGTCCTAGTTCATCACAGAGCCCATAAACCACAGGCCTTACTATGGACAGTTTTCTACTGAAAAAATAGTTCCTATGAAAACTGCTGTGAGCAGCCAATATCAAATGCCAGTGAGAAGTGAGAAAATATGTTTTTGGTATTATGGGTAAACTACTCATTTAAGGTAAGATAAAATAAGTTAAGGTTTAATAAATGCACATTTTTCTTACATACAGTATTAGACATAGTGACATGCTTACTGTACAAAAATGTATATGTTTGCTGTGAGATCATGGTCACAGGGTCATGAACACATGGTTTATGTGAAACACAACGGTTTATTGTTCATACAGAAATAGAGGTGCTGAGTTAAGCTACATTTGTACTGTTGCAAACTTGTTTTGCCTCTCGCATCAAGTATTACCTGATAAGTTTGACATTTTGTAATAGCAGGAAAAGCTCAGATGCTCTGGAATAATGTGATTACACCTCTGCCTGTCCTACTGAGGAAAGGGAGGACAAACAGAAGAAGTGGCCTTAGCAGTTACAAAATAAGTTAGCTTAGCATTAGCTAATTGATGTGGTGATGCTCTGACTTGGTTTTCTGCTTTGAGATGGTTCTGGTCCACTTCTTTTAACACTGACTTCATTACAATGGAAATACAATGATGAGCCTCAGAGCTTTTCAGATTGTTTATCGCTTCACCGTCGGTCACAGAGGGATCAATAAAGTAGGCAAATGTGCTACTGCACATTATCTGAGGCCACTTAATCGGGTCGTCCTCCCATCCCTTGGTAGTAAGGTAGTAGGCAGAGTGATGATCACATCATTAATTTTCCCCAAACAGAAAAAGAAAACACCTGAAGCATACTGCTAGCTCACTGGTTCAGTGAAAGCTACAACTGGAAGGAGGATGAGGCTAGGAATAAGTCGGACAGATTTTCTTCTTTCACATACATGAGGATTTGAACCAAAAATAAAACAGAAGACACCGCATATGTTTCAGTTTGTTCTGCTTCAACAGGCCACTGCAACCCTAACCAGCAACCCACTTACGAAGATTAAAAAACCAGTCAAACCGTGTCAAAACCACTTCCTGTGTGTGTACGTGTGTAGATGCTCATGTCTCACACAGCAACTGTCTGTTAGGTCAATGATGAAGGTCAACTTAATGCTGTGTGTGTGTGTGTGTGCACATAGAGTACACTTGTGTTCGCATGCTCGATAATGTGTGTGCCTAAAAGGTGTATGTGTTTGCTTAAGTATAGATGTGTAAGTATGCTCTCAAGTACACGTGTGTATGTGTGTGTATGCGTGTGTGTGCGTGTGTCAGGTCAGTGATGAAGACAGACAGATGAAGTCTTCTTCCGATCCACAGGGAGCACATCGAGTCCCACAGCTTATTATCATGGTCTAATTTAACACTGCTATCTAGAGCTGTCCTGGATACACACACACACATACATACACACACACACACGCACACACACACACACACACACACACGTACTTGAAAATTTTAGGGGTATTGAAGAGTTACAAAAAGGCAGATATAGAAGGATACATGGCATAAACATCCCCTCATTACTTGTTTTGGCGAGTCCCTTTAGCTGTATGCTGCACTGTTTTTTAAACATCTCAGTCCATTTTAATCACTACTAAAACACAACATCTGTGTACATTTTACATAATATCTTATTTTGCATACATGTGATACTACTGCAGTATCTCTCACACTCTGATTTATTTTATATTGGTAGTGTTTCTAGTTTATTGATGCAGGAGAATTGCATTTGCAGCCCTTCTCCTGTCAAATATGTGAATGATCTGAGAGGAAGATGAAATGAATATTGTAATATAGTAAATTTCAAACTGCCCAATCTTCCAGAGAAAAATGTTTTGTTAATTTGAGTCCTTCTAAGACCTTGCTCATTATGACTCATGATTTAGTTAGAAAGCCAAATAGCAAACAAGTAGCACTCTGGCTCCTGCACACAATTTTAAAGTGTAAAGTTGTGTTATTTGTATGCAGATTGAGTATTTGGTCTCCAGTGACCAGTGACTTAAGTTCTGTGCTGTCTGCATGAATTAGAAGTAATAATACAAATACAAAGTCTACAAGTCTACAGCCCTGTGAGACTGTACTTAGGAAAAAGGTTAACATCCTCAAGCAAACATGCTCACAGTGACGTGTTGATGTTAAACAGGTATACAATGCTCACCATCTCAATCTAGTGGGCTGGCATGCTAACTCTGGTACAAGTACAGCTGAGGCTGAAATATTGGATGAATTGGGATTTTGACTTGATGATGGTGCAAGACAAAAATCTGTTATTACAATTCATTCTGAGTGGGACATGAATGTCTTAACCAAATGTAATGGCAATCCACCCAATAGTTGTTGAGATATTTCACTCAACCAATGTCAACCTGCTGGTAGTTTTAGATTAGTAGTCACAGGGGATCATCATTATGATATATCTTCTCCTGACCATGAATATATTTCTACTGTATCTCTGCAATAGCTGTTGAGATACTTCATTCAAAACCAAAAGTCATGGTGGTGCAAGTGGAGAAGTCAGGGGAATAACAAAGTTATTAGGATTCATCCTCTGGGGACATGGATGTTTGTATGAAATTTCATAGCAATACATCTGATCTCTTGTTCGTAAGATATTTCAGTCTGGACCAAAGTGGTGAACTGAGCGACTGACATTGTCATTCCTAGAGTCTCACTGCTAGCATAGCTAAAAACAAGTCAAGTGTGTATGATGAAATGTCAAATTTGTCAGGTATTCAAAGAGAAAGAATAACCTACATCAGAATATGTCCAGTGGACAATCAGAATTTAATATTGATCACAGTTGTGTTTATGTCATTATACTTCCATTTACTTGCCATGCCAGAGATGTTGAGAGGCAGACTTTTTACATATCACACTCTACAGGTGTTTTCACTGACATACAATAGCTTTCTATTTCTGCTGTCAGACGAGATCTTTCAGTGAGAAACACCTTCTACCAGCCAAATGCTGCTCAAATGTGTCTGGCTGGTGAGTCTGTCTGCTCTGCCAGACAATTTGGCAGGTAACCAGCGATCATTTGGCATGGTAGCTGGCTGGTAAAATAATGTGATTGTCTGACTAGTTGATAGGAGAATTTTAGCTACCACTGTGTGCGACCACACCAGACAATGCACTAGTAATACTATACTATACAACCAGGATGAAACAAACACAAGTGTGTCACACTGTCAGTAAGTACCTGTGTCATAAAGCAAGATTAGTGGCCTCGTCTGCTATGTTTGGGATTGACTGAGGTTTTCCACTATCCCAGAGCTGGCTCATTTTGAACTGGGGGTGACCATGCTGCAGAGCTAAATCGTGTCTAAAAATGTGTAAACAGCCCATCGACTGACCAAACAGCTCACTGGATAAATATAAAATTGAATATGCTACATGGTACTTTGTAACCATTTCTTTAAGGCCACTTTAATCGTGCTCTGTGAAACACTAAATTTCAGATTTGTGAGCAGATTATTCCACTGTACTGCTGCACTGTATAGAAATGTGTTTTTGTCCATTAGGCTATTGAATCAAGGGCACATATACTATATACACTATATTCCCTTACAATATTACTAGTACGGGATAAAATGAGGTGACTTTTTGTATGTTTTAGACTCATTCAGACACACTAAGTATGATAACTGTAGCCTTTTAATAAAATTTAAGATGTTATTTTAATCCTAGTATTATGGTGGAAACATTTCTGTCAGATAGACCTTTTCCTTAACAAGAACCATCTTTTCTTTTATCTGCAATTTTCCTCTTAAGCATTGGCAGTAGAAACAGACTTTAAAGTGTTTTAAACTTTAAATCTACTGCATATTCATGTTTGTTGTTTCAGAAAAAAGCACAAATGTATAGCTATCCATTTGTTTCCGTACTTAGACTTCTGAACATGAACATGTCAACCATGTTGTACTGCCGCTGCTTCATATTAAAAGTGTTCAAGTGGCGAAACACGAGGTGGCTTTAATTGTGAAACTGGAAATGCGTTGCTCCAAGCACCAAACAACGGAAGAAGAAGAAGAACAGTGCTTCTCTCTACGACAGAGCTGAACAAAACTACAAATAAATAAGGCCTATCATGTGAAAGCAACCCGTTGTCGGGGTTTTTGCTATGGTGGTTGGCTGCTGCTAATGTTTATCGCTATTATATATGCTTCGTCTCCTGGTGTGCATTGATTTTTAGTTAGCTTAATATTTTGGGTGGCTTTGTGTGCGTTTTGGTGGTTTTTGAATAGTTTTTGGGCTTGAAACTATCAGCTGTATCTGGCAACACTGCCTGTCAGTCATACACAGTGACCTAAATCTCTTTCCTTTACCTCCTCCCCTGGACAATCTTCTCTTTCTTTAGCTTTCTCTCTTTATTTTCTTCATCACCGACTCCCTCTTCTCCCTCCTGTCTCAGCTATTTTCTCCTCCATTTCTGTCACTCTTTTAATACCTTTCTCCTTCATTTGTGTTCCTTTTACTGTCGTCTCTTGGAACCCTTAGATCTCTCCTTTCTTCATCTTCATTTTTGTCCCTAGAGCAGTTCCTTCTTTCTTGTTTCTTTTTTTGTGTGCATAAAATGAAATGCTAGTTGCGACAAACCCAGAGAATTATCAACCAATTCAGCAGTTCTCCCCCAGTTATCTTTTAGCTCAGTGTTTGGTTGTCCGCTTTAGCAGGCAGCTGTTTTCATCAAAAAAGCAGAGTTAGCAACTAGCTGGTGAACATAGTGGAGCATTTACCTTTCTCAGGAGTTTGTGGAGACCAAAAGGAGAGTGAATATTTGACTTGCATTTAACATGACACCAAGTGAGTGCTAATGTTGCTCTGTGTCTGCTGGACGTGTAAGTTTGCTAACATATTTGTCAAAATAAGTTTTTATGGTGACAGTAAATCAGAGGTATGTGCTTTTTTGCTTGTTGCAGAGATTCTCTGCCCCAAAGTGCTAAAAAAATTATTATTATTTCGGCTTGAATACATCTATTTTTATCAATAAAATTCCTGCCCAGCACCAAACAACTGATTCACAAAGTTAGCAGCTATCTAGTGAAGAAGCTTGAGCAGCTAACGTTAGCGGCTGAAGAGCCAGATATTGTTCATGAATTCACTAAGACCACACCAAAGCTAAGAAGCAAGAATATTGCATTCACCAGGAGGACAGAAACACAATTTTGTGTCAGCTGGGTGTGTAGCATACATTTATTGCTAACACATTTATTAAAGCCCAACAGTTCGCAGCTGACTGGTGAAGAAAGTTGAACAGTTAGCAGCTAAAGAGACATATTTGGTGGAGAACAAATCAGAGCTAATAGAAAAAAATGTGAATGTAGGACTTACATTTGCCAGATGGGCAGAAACTGATGGGAATTTAATGTTGCTCTGTGTCTGCTAAATGTTTAAACAGGCACTTATTAACATGATAGCTATAACAATATAGGGTTATAATGTCTGGGCTGTGTTTCCATTTCCCTTGTTTCAGAGTTTTTCTACCCCTAGTGGCCAAAAATCAATTAATGCAGCTGTAATATTAACATTTTGCTGACATATAACCCCCCTGCTTTTAGCTAAACTAGTCTACAAATACGAGCGGACAAAGACCAACAAAACAAGCTTGTTAAAAGCATCTAAGTGGTCTTAACATACACACAGGTTTGCTTGTGTTAGCATATCAGAAGGAATAACACTAAAACCATAAACATCATCCGGTGACTCAGAAAATACTCATTACCTAAGTACTTAGCTAATAATGTCAATACTGAGAGAAAGGGGAGGAAGGGAAGGATGGACACAAACAGCAAGTGTGCAAGTCAGCAATAGAGAGATGTACAAAAGAGAGGGATGATGGAGGGGAAAGGAAGAACAATTTGATTTTCAGACACCAAGAGATGGATAAGAATTGCACAACAAAAGGCATGAGGCGCAAGAAGGCAATGAAGCAAGAAAAAACTGCTCTCAGCTTGGGACAGAGGATCAAAAGCATCTAATTACAGTCATTTAGCCCGGTCAGGCTAGAGATCTGTGCCCAAACTCATCACACTGATCCCACACTGACCTATATGTCAGTGAGGAGAGAGAGAGAAATGAGGAAAGGCTAATGAAACTATAGAAAGAGGTGGCTGTGGTACAGTAAGCTTTGACCTCTAGCTGGTGAAGATACCATGAGGCAAACTATAAATGTACGCAAAAGAAAAGCAATTACTGGTTCAGACTTAATACCCGTTCACATAGGACACAGAACTGACGCATATGTGGTGTGGTAAAGCACACCAATAGGTGCCAGACAGAGACCTGAGGTGATACTTATAGCTAGGTAACTGCATACTGATTGGGAAGTTATTTTCTCATGTTGCCACTATACTAGCAATGTGTTGCTATGCATCGTTTTCTTCAAGCTTGTTAGAAGAGCAGTGGCCACAGCTTCACACCTGAAATACACCAGGCACAGACATGGCACGTCACATAGGCGGGGCAGAGCGTGGTTTTCAACCTGCTACACCAACTCCATCTCCATCACTGCATGCGTATTGAGTTTTGCCAAGTGATAATGCAAGCCAAGTGATAATGCAGTGTTTTATGCAGGGTTTGGAAGTGTAGGCTATATTAACTGGTACTGAATTAATTAACAAGATTGTTTTAGCTACAGGATACACATTTATTTGATTGATTTATTTTAATGTACAATGTAAAAAAAACCACAAGGTTGCACTGCTGCGTCACATTGCCTCTGGTACAATGAGATATTAATTTAATCATTTTTGAACAGTTTAAACTGTTTTCTACACTGTTCTATGTATTAAATTTTTGGAGGGCTGTGTATCCGCACATAGCGGAAAAAAATAACAGACCAGCCAATCAAAAATAGAGATGAGCTGCACAATGCCCGCGCTGGTGCAGACAGCTTCTGTGGTCAGTGTAGCAGCTTCAGTTGATTATGATAGACACGCTCTGCTGTAGCCATGCTGTGACAGACGTGTTGCGTCGTGTCCATGCCCAGTGTATTTTGGCCGTCAGTCCTCCCTCAGAGTTTACATGCATGTTGCATTCAGGCACAGTACTGAGTGTAGGTCAGGACAGCAAATAATCACTGTAGTAAAACAGAAGTAAAATAGATTTGAAGTGCAAATAAATGCTTCAGCCTGCTGTACATGGCTTGTGCACACAGCTGCATTGATTAAAATAAATGTCTGAGCATGTTTTTAGTTGTTCACCTTTGTCCATTTGAGTCTGTATGTGTGTGAGGAGGTGAACATCTGGTTTTAGATCGTGGTTGTTGACTCACATTGCTACTAAATATTCCGTAAATCATTGAGAGGTAAGATGGCACCACAATATGGCAACACAGTGTTGCCCCGTCTTTGCTCTATTTCAGGTTTTCAATGGTGATGATGTGACCCTGTCTCCTAAAATATTCATTAGCATGTTTAGGTACTGTTTTTGATCAACAGCTCCCTGGAGCTTTATTTTGGTTTGGACTTGGAGACAACAAATTTGTAGCAAAAAGCCTGTGTTCAAAAATTTGAAAGAGTTTGATAGACATGACCATTTACCAGGCAGAGAAGGTCTAACAAAATACACTATTGAGTTGCATTATGGGAAACATTGGAACCAGTGAACAAGGGACTTAAAGGTAGGCTATCTGGGCCTGGTGCTTAAAGGTCAGAGAAAGATGGTGGTCTTTAAATATTGAAAAGTCAACGCGTTTAAATAGCCTAAACCTAACAACTACAGTCTCTATGTTGCAAGAGGGATGGAGCAATTTCAAAGGTAGAAAACCAAATGATAAGTTCAAAATGTTTCAACAAAGATCATTCTCACTGTATAACTCTATTCACATGTGTGTGCCCACTTAGAGCACAGGTTTTGGTTAAAAATGTGACCGCAGCTAGAGTTCATCAATGACATCATATTTTCTCTCCTGTAGCAGTGACGCAGCAAACGGGATGTCCTCTCTTACACTGCAGAAAACACACACACACGCACACACACCAACACACACCCACCCACACCCACACCCACACACACACACACACACACAAACACACACACAGTGTCCCTTGTAAAGGTGACTTCACTACAAATAGCCTGGCTGAAGATTTGCATACTGTTTACTCCCCAGGAGAAGGATACGGCAGTATGTTGGCTGGGATCCCTCTGTGTGTGCGCACACACACACACACACACACACACACATACACACACAAGCATTCTGCCAAGTCAGTGAGAATGTGACTGGACAGGCTGTGTGAATGTGTGTGTATGTGTGAGGTTGTGGGTTGAGATAAAAAGACAAAGCGTGCGAGGTTCAGGTGAGAGACAGTCTGTATGTGGTCTTGTAGCTGCTCCATGTTGTTTCAGACAGCAGGAAGTGGTGCAGTGCATTAAAACTATCCCGGTGTGCTAGAGTCTCAACAGACCTCCCTCTATGGATTTCCCTCTCTTCCCCTCTTGTTCCACTTCATTCTCCCTGTTTATACTCATTCATCTCTTACTCTTTATCTCATCGTCTGTCAAGCTGCCTTCATCCTCGCTGCAGTTCATGCTTTCCCTCAACCTGTTTGCCGTCTCATTTCTCTGTCTCTTCCTCTCTTCCTGTTGTTGACAGATGGCGACACGCGGGGGGTGTCAAAGATCAGCTTCAACACAAACAAGCAAACAGTTCATACAATGTTATAAAGGAACATCATATTAAACAAGCTTTGAAACGAGTTTCCAGCAGTACTGGCGTTTTTGAGTCTTGTGTCAGAACAGGGATGACATCACATCACGGTGGACAGAAAAATGTGCTTGTTTGAAATCTAACTACACTGACTAGACCAGTATTCACATTGTGTCCAGTACAAATATCTGTTTAGCCTTCCTTAGCTATGCAGTCTCAGCTTTTTTAGAATTGTTCAACATAATTTAGAAGCAAGGCCAGATTAACACTATGTCCACAACCTGTACCTGTACAATAGAGAAACAGCTGTGGTTCTTCTTCTTTGTCTTCTTTACAGTTGGCAAACAATAAAACTGCATCAAAGCCAACAGTCAGTCATTTTATTTTATGGTCACAATGTTGTCTGACAAAATAAACATGAATCCAGATTAATGACAACAACTATGTGTGCAGCTATACTTACAGAAGAAGAAAATGATCGATCACAGAGAAAATTGGCACTTAATGCACATACATGACATTGATATCCATCTTCTCATATACGTTTTTTTTTTTGAAGAAAGTAAATGAGCAGATTTCCCAAAATCTATTGCATTATTCCTTTAACCCTTTGAACCCTATGGTGTTTTTGCTAATTTTAATTTCCTTCATTTGAAGGCTTATGGCATAGCTCCTATATTGTAACCCAGGCATGTACTACACATGCTCTAGGAGAAGAAAAACTAAAAATGCAAATTGAAATCAAATATTTTTTTGTCTTTAAGTTTTCATTAAAGCACACATTTTAATATGTAAATGGATAGAGGAAGTTGTCAGGGTTATAAGATTAGTAATGTCAAAACATGTATTGACAACCAACAAAATACTGAAAACTCATTTGATCACTCAAACTGTTGTGTTGCTGATAGTTCTGTATCAGCCAGCAGTACACATCACAATACAAGTTGTGATATGTTTTTCATTTTCATGATATATTTTTACATGATGGTGAATCTGCTGCATGGAGTTACATCCTGTGTTTGCTTCTCAATGCTTGTTGTTTACACACAGCCGTGGATGTATCTGTGAAAAGACTGACAGGGGGAAAAGTCAGAAATTTAATTATTAATAAGATCTCAAACTTCTAAGAAGTGTCTCTTTTTATGATTTCCAAATTATTTTAATGATGCTTAACAGATCACCATCCTTGTAAAGGGTAGTGTCTGCTGATTTTTATGTATGATGTCTGTATGTTCTGGTTTGACAGAGTTATGATGTTGAGATTGAGGGGTGTGAATTTTGAGGGGTGAACAGTAAAAAATGTATATGTATTTCTGCCTTACTCATCTATTTCTGTTTAACCATTTTTCTAGAGGTTAAGAGTATTGAGTCACTTTTGTACTGTAGCTAGGCTCTATATTAACAGAAGTAACCTCTTAACATTGTAAACTTAATATATTAAAGTGCACCATTGCATTTGCAATATATATTAGATACTGCACATCAAAGAAATGGCCCAGACAGGTTTCTGGCTAAAGCCCACTCTTCCTCTGTCCTTCCTTCCTACTTTCCTTCCTTCTTTTCATGCCTCCTCCCTTATTCCCACCCGTCTTCCACCCTCTCACCCCTCCACCCTCCTCTGAGAGATCGACAGGCCAACCTACTATAGCTAACCAGCCTAAGCCTTGCATAAACCTCCCAAAGCACTCTGATAGTAATTGCCGTCTGGCCTTCACCAGACGTATGCATAAGCAAAGCTGGACTGCACTGAATCAGCAAGGAGGGGGGAGGAGGTGGTGGTAGAAGGATGGAGGATCGATGAGACTCTTGGATGAAAAACAAAAGAGCCTTGATGTCTTTTCATTATAAATTGATGGATGAAATCCCATCAATCACAACGCATCTCCATAAGTCATGACTACAGCCAGTCAGGCAGAGTTTGGATCTTGTTTCCCCTGTGCCGCAGTATACACAGGTGCTAGGAGAATAATCCGGGGCTCATTTAGGGGGAAAAAGACATATTTTCCTGGCTAATTTAATCTGCTAAGCAAGGCAGTTTGTGCTTGAAAAGACTGGGCAGAGGAAGAGGCAGAGCAGACACGTTACAAGCTAATGCAATGCCTGCAGCTCCCTACTGCGCTATAATGACACGGACCAACGCATACCCAAGGTAGAACAATGAGACAGGAAGGCAGGAGGAGGAGGAGGAGGAGAGGTGCTGTGACAAGCCAACGGGGCTCTGGCACAGAGAGAGCTATGGCGTATAATTAGGCTCAAAACCTGCGCACATAAAAACCAGGCGTGTGCACATGATATAAGCACACAGAACTGTATCTGCGAGCAGAAAAGCATCCTTGCGTGAGAGTATTTTTGCTCTGTGTGCAAAAATGTGGTCCCGCGAACACGGGGCTGTGACAAGCGCAAGCTTGATCCTCCCTATGCGCTCGCAACTGCTCAACACTCAATCACTCCCCAAGTTGACTTTTGAGACTTTGGAGGCGGGGATGGAATATACAGTCCGCTCTTTTGATTGGTCACTTAGAATACTGACCATGACTTCTGATTGGCTGTTTGGTTTGATGACTGAAACAATCGGAGACACACTTTCACATTTGTGAAACCTTTATTTTGCTTATGATAACAGAAAAAAGGACTTAGACTTGTCAAATCTGGACTAGATTACCAAGGAGACTCCAGAGAGTCATTAAAACACAGTTTCAGATTTGTGAAAACATTATTCTATTTGTGAAAACTGGAAAAAAGGTTGATTTCACTGATTTTTCCATTAGATTAGACAGATTAGAAAATTTACTCTATGAAGATATTGTGTGAGATAGAGAGACATGGAATCGTGCTCTGAATTTCTAGCCGTGAGATCAGTGAAATTTTTGTGTTTTCACAAATAGACTAAGAGTTTCACAAATAGGAAACTGTGTTTTAATGACTCTCTGGAGTCTCCTTGGTAATCTAGTCCAGATTGGACAAGTCGCCGCTAAATATCATTATTTATGTTTCCTTTTGTTCTCTCAGGCAACTGCCCGTCTTCGACTGTGTCAGTGATCAAACCAAAGCCAATCAAAGATCATGGGTCAATATTCAAAGTGAGCAATCAAAGGAGCGGACTCTCTATTCCATCCCCGCCTCTAAAGTCTCAATTTGACGAGTGAGCAAGTGTTAAGCAGTTGCGAGCGCGTAGGGAGCTCACGATCATCACAGCCTCGTGCTGCGTTTGTGCATGCTGAGCAGAAATACTCCCTCGCGAGGATGGTTTTCTGCTCGCCGATTCTGTTCTGTGCGCTTGTATCACGTGCAAGCGCCTGTTTTTTACATATGCAGGTTTTGAGACTAATTAAACGCCTTAGAGAACCACCCATCAGTACACTGGTTATAGTACTAAAACAGACCCAAGTCACACTGCAAAACCTGCTGTGTCTTAAGTATGTGTGCATCTAGATTGAGTCCACTTGGTTGGTTTAATAAGCCAAGAGACAGGCTTTTTTAGAGTAGATTTTTCACGTGTGTGTTGGTAAGATGGACAAAAAGAAATCAGAAGAAGTAAAAAAGCAAAAAAAAAAGGGCCATAAAAAAAAGTAGGAAAAGCCACAAAGAAACCTGAAAAATGACACCAGTATCTGAATGCGTCGCTTCCTCCTTCCTCCCCTGCTCTGCTGTAGCACTGCTGCAGGCCACAGATTGCTGCAGTGCTTCACTCGGTGCAGAGGTGGCTCCAATACACTAAGTAGGAAGGACGGAGCTCTGCCAAATAGTGCCCGAGGCTGCCAAAACACAGAGTGAGGGCCAAATGTAGCTTCTGCCAGAAAGTGAATACTGCATGTACCTGGGGAATAAAGAGACCTGTAGAGGCGCTGTCTCACACTTCCTCTTACTGTGGTGGCCATGATACACACCCCACCAGCCCAGCTCCACAGTTATAGATTCTGACTTCACCACCACAATCAGTTTAGATTCTAAGATGATATTCTTTACCTTTTTTCAGATTTTATCAAAATTTGACCCTTTTGATGAATGTTTTACACATCTTTTTTATCTTTTACTACATCAGTAGATGGCTACATAGTACTGGCAGCAGGGTGGCTCATAACAGGCTTAAATCTAATTAGAGCTGAAACAATTCATCGTTTAAGCCCTTTTTTCTAGCAAAATTCCAAACATTCCCTTATTCTAGTTTCTCACTCACAAGCAGGATTTGCTGCTTTTCTTTCTCTTATGTGATATTGAACTGTATATCTTTGAGGTTTTTTTTTAAAGTGTAACTGGAGGTTTTTCTTAGTTTTTTTTTTTTTTCTTGACAATTTACGCTCAATGGATAAAACAGGAAAATGATCAGCAAATTAAATGATCGCAAAAATAATCTTTAGCTGCAGGTGTAAATCTCAACAGTCATTGAAATGCCCCAGGACACTGAACAACTTTCTGTCCCTTCATGATAAACTGCAGTGGTTTGGAGCTTCCGCTAAAGTCATTTTCACTGAAAACAGCTGACCAGGTTGATGAGAGTGGTGAGACTGAACTAAAAAGTTCCGGGCTGTAAAACAAAAAATTATGAGCTTAAGGATGCTAAAAGCGTCATAGAGATGAGCTGCAGAGTTTGGTGATAATTCTCTTTGACAATACAAGGGACACCTTCCAGATTATACAATCATATGATTCACTGTTAATATAATAACATCAATCAATAATAAATATTGATTAGTTCAGCTTTTAAAAAATAAGGCTGGCATCCATTTATACCTTTTTGATGTCAACCACTCTCTCAGCACTTTCTATGGCTCTCAGACATAAATCTTTAACATTGCTAAAAACAATGAATAATTTCCATTAGCAGCTGGTCACTGTAGTTTTTAACAAATGTCATTGAAACAGGAAATAGTACATTTGTTGGGGACTACTTTCAGCAGTGGATTAACACACATTTGGTGCAGTGAGTATTTCCTGCAGCAGGGCGGTGTGTGTGGGATTGAGTGAAAATAAACCTCAGTGTGTGTGTTCATGGTAATGAAGGAACATGTCACCCAGTGCAGCGGTGTGGCTCATTGATGTGTTTTTAATTGTTTTTGGACAATGGAGGTCTACGGCACAGAAGAATAAGATATACCAGGCTTTGATACACACACAATACTTGTTAGCAGATCAATTCATCCTTGATTAGGGTCTTTTCATGGAATTAGTTGACAATAAGAAAAATATAGAATATCACCAGGCGTGTAAATATATAAGTGGCTCAGACTTTCTCCTAATTTTTTTTTTGTAACTTACTGCATGATTGCTGCAGTGTTTAAGCTGCTGCAGTGGAAATGTCAAATAGAAATTCAAGCTTTGCTGCTATTTAAATGTTGTAATAACTGTACAACTGCTGTAATAACTTTTTATGTTGAAATTCATAGTAATGCAGGACAGATGAGGATAGCTGCATGAAAGCAGACTGGGTGATTGGATGAAGCCTCCCACTGTCCACTGCAATGATTGACAGCTTGGCCCCGCCTGCCTGCTCCATATTGATGTTTTAACTGGCCGGTTAGATGAGGTGATCAACAGAGGAGGGGACTCCGCTAAGGTCATATATTGATCTCCTATCTTTCCGTGTATGCTTGTGTGTGTCAGTATATTGGTGTGGGCGTTCTTAGCTCGTGAAAAAACAGAAGCAGTCAAATTACTGATAGGGTAGTGACACAAGTGAGATCCCTGCAGGTTTAAGCACAAATGTGTAGTTGTGTCTGTGGCTGACAGTGAAATAATTACAAGAGTGAGACTAAAAGTAAAGAAGCCTATCTTTCTCCTTTTGTCTTGAAACTTCACAACAGCAAAGAGAGAACTGGCGCAGGGACAAGACTGGGGTTGTAGCTCAACCACCAACCCACTGACCCACACACACACTCACACACATCCACAGAATACTGCAGAGCCCGAGAAACCGAGCAGCTGGTTGTGTTCCTGCCCCCTGCCAACAGTCAACACTGGTTTCTTTTAACTATCACCACAATCTTTCCCTAACCTTAACTAATATCGGGAGCAGACTACACAACATCAGCCTGATAATGACCCAACCCTGCAGACATGGGGAATGAAAATGAGCATGTTTTATTCACGTGACATGGTGGTAGACTACCAACCCACCGTCTGAGACAACTCACAACATTTAGAAAAAAAGACTAGCTGTCGTAATTTTTTTCCCTCCCTTGCCTAGTTTGACAATTTCTACATTTTAATGTTTGGTGACAGTGACCCATTCCTGCACAGAGCACTCTTTGCCCACTATAATCATGGTGAGGCAAAAGAGGAATAAGGCTGTGTTCAGATAAACACTTAGCAAATGCAGACAGGGCAAGCCAGAGCCAAAGATTCTGAAAACAAGATGAAGAGTCATCTGGCAAAAGTTGAACCTGGCTCAACTTTTACCACAATGCAATGCATAGTCATCCAACAAAAAGCTACGTTGGCCAATCAAGTATATGCAAGCTCACATTCCTGGTCGATAACTTTGTAATGTGAATGCTGTGTTAATACAAAAGATAGACCAATTGCTTAAATAACTTTCCAGAGTTGTAAAAACCTGTTTCATATCAACTGACACTCTTACTCCAACTGGACTTCCTGGATCATATTTCATTGTCTCACTGGTACCTGAAACAACACACCCCCACCAACGCAGCATTGTTGTAATACTGAACTAATATTGTTGGTGCTGTCAGGTAGGTGGCAGTACATAAATGCCAAAAATGTCAAAATATATTATAACCAGATCTTTTAACTCTTAAATGTCCAAACCGGTATCAGCCTCAAAAATTCAGTATTAGTCAGGCTCTAGTTGTGACATCAAATCAGATGAAACCCCAGCAAATCTTTTAACCATCAGGTGGTTGAGAAAAGACTAAAAATCAGAATTATCCAAAGAAATTCCCCATGGGCATTGAGCAAAACTGCAAACAGCATTTCAACTAGCATCATTTTTAGTATCTCCCAATGACAAATAAGGTACAAGAAAAGTCCTGCAGAGGAAGATGTATCTTCATTTTCATCATGTTATACTACAGGTATGATTTGTTCTGTTTTATCTTCACTTGCAGCTTATTCCATTGCAAACAGGACAGTCTAACAAGGTGACTTTTTCAGAGGTACAAGGTTTTGATCTGCACAGTACCTGCATTATGACGATTACTTCTGTATTTCATCAGCTACACCAAGACACATCTGGGAATATGCTCGGTTGTTTGTGCTTGTGTTCACATCTCTCACATCTATTTTCAAAATCTCCCCAAGTTTTACTTCTGTCTTTCCTTCTCTCTCTCTCGTTCTCATAATTGTGAACTGTCCTTCATCCTGTGGGTTGTAATATCAGACAGTCCATCCACCACTTTGGTCCAGACTGAAATATCTCAACAACTGTTTGATGGATCACTATGAAATTTGATACAGCTATTCGTAGTCCCCAGAGAACGAATCCTACTGACTTTGTTGATCTCTGTGGCTGTAAACTTAAGGCCAGAGTTTTCCGCAAAAAACTGAGCATGCGGGGCAAAACACCTGCTGTCATAGAGAGAGGCATGGCGCATTTATTGTGGAAATGGGAATAACGCCACACACTTAGTATAGTACACTAGTGTCACACTTGTTTGTACATACGAAAAGTGACACAGGAACATATAAATAAAGATTAGGCAAATAAGTCTCACAGTGTATTAAAATATGATACTGTTGTTTGAGATGCGATTTTCACAAACAAGGACACACCATGTAGTATTGTTCTTTGTAGAACTGAAACAATTGATCAACAGAAGATAATCGATTAATCATTAAAGTATTTCTTTCTAGCAAAGATGCGACAGTAACCTGAATATGATGCCACCTTGGGCTTTAGGATGGGCATGGGCCTTTTTCATAATATCTGATATTTTATAGAACAAATAATCATGTAATCAGCAGTTTAATCAACAACAAAAATAGTCATTGGTTACAGTCCTAGTTTTTGAGCTCTATAGATTTAAACATTTCAGAATGTTTGTCTTCTTTTCAGATTGCGATCTCTTTTTTGCTAGTTTGCCTGCGTTCTCTCTCATTCTCGTTCTCGTTCTCTCTAAGTCATTTGTTCAAAGACTGTTTTTGTTTTCCTGAATGCTACCTCTTGTGGTCATGCTGATAATGACTGCTGGAGGTTGGGGTAAACGGCTGGGCATACAAAATGTCTGGCTTATGTATTCCCTCCCTACTTTAAGTAGTACTCGTTGTCTACACTTAACCAAACCAAACCAAAGAGTGCACATTACATTACAAGAAATGTCCTGTCTTATCATAATTTTGATACTAATGGCAACCACTGCTGTACATGAGTTGTAGCTGCCTCAAGGTTTGTGTTTGACCATTGAGCAATGTGCAAAACCACAACCTCTGGCCCAGTAGGTCCTTGGCCATCAGAATGTACTACCCCCAGAGCAGGGACTTTTTTGGGGACTCTAGTCTCTATGGTGGAAATGAAGGAGAAGTTTCTAAAAAAGAGTTCCTTGGTTCCTGAAAAAGTTCCCTTGGTGGAAACAGACTACTCATCTATTCATTAAGATTTTACCAGTAAAGGTGAAATATCATAACCCTTCATTCAAACAAATGGAGACTGATCTGCAAAACATTCCCCTCAAAAAAAAATATAATGAAAGATGTACTTCCCATTCTAAAAACAACATAAGACAAACTCACATGAGATAGAATGATACACAGAAAGTAGATAATAGAGGGAAGGGTAATGGTTTTGTTTAGCCCAAAGGTCAGGAACAAATGGAGGAAGATGTCTGCCACAGCATCAAAAAGCAAAACGCTCCAAGGTTTCTGAAGGACATGGAGGTGATTTGCATTAGTGAAAGAAGAGGAAATGAATTGCATGGCTTTTTTGTTCACAATTTTTCTGGGACACTTGGCCTTTCTAACGCAGCACATTACGACTGCATCTTACACTGATGTAAAGAAATGCCTGGAGGTACATTAACTAGCTGGCTTCCTGTTTTGGTCTGGCTGCTTCCTTCCTCCCTTTCTTGCTTCCTTTCTTCCTTCCCTCCCTCCTTACCTCCTGTCTTTCTTCCTGGCAATTCCACATATAGGCTACACAATAAAATTGTAAACATACAAAGAACATACTAGAATCAAAAATAGGGTACAGTGTTAGAAGTAGATATGTACATTCATATATTTCTGAGTTTGTGTGTGTCTCCGCACACACATCTATAAGTCCCTTGAGTGTTTTAAGAACAGCACAAGACCTTAGGGATGATGAGAATGAGAGCAGGATAATGGAATCTGATATTATGCAGAGGGACAAAAGAAAGAAAGAAAAAAAGCACTTACAGTACGCATACTTACAAGCAGATTATGACTCTATTATAAGCACGCACATCATTTTCAATAAGACAAAACATGAGAGTGTGACGTTCAGTTAATTGTCATGACATAAAGTACACAGCTGCCCCGTTAAGTGCTGTTTGCTTACAGGTTGGGTTTATTATACCAGGCTCTGCTCATATGACTCATGCAGTTATACAGTTTATAAAATTCCTCTGATGTCTGACACTCTTATGACTACATGCTCCTTTACATTCCTGTCACTCAGGCATGCTTACCAGTACTCCTCTGCCTCGCCTTCTGTCTCGCTTGCACAAGCAAACACACAAACACATGCACACACACACACACAGTGCACTTTTTCTGCTTAGTTCTCCTGTTCTCCCTCATCGCTGCAGTGCCGCACAATGCCGATTACATTTGTCCTTGCAAAAATGTTTCTCTCCTCACTTCTCTTCTCGGACCAATATGTTTTTTTCTACCTGTGCTGTCCATCATACATCATACATCCAGCTCAATGATCAGCAACCTCAGTCCAGTCCTGCAGTGACTGGACTGAGGTAAGGTGACTGACTTGGAGAAAACATTTTGTATTCACGTTGGGACATTAAAATCTCCTTGTTGGTACGTTTAGGGTCATTGTTATGCTGCAATGTCCTAAATAAAAGGGCAACAAGTCCTCTACTGTTACCCCAGTCTGGATGGGAACACCCTCAAACACCCTTAAAGCTGAAAGTCAGCACTTTAACCTCATAGTCAGTGTTTCATTTTGAGACTATTCTCACCAGACGAACCACAGACGTTTTCCTGATGAGTGACCTCTTATGGTTGTATGAAAAAGGACTGTTGTAGTCTGACTTTGCTACAGCACCGTGGAGGATGTTCAGGAGTACAAAGTGTCTCATTTTGACTGTCCACAGTGGTTTCTTTTTAAGGGGCCATAACATGATTTTTGTGATTTTCTGTTATTTATATACTGTTATGATGTCAGATGCTAAACATGGTTGAAGTTCCAAAACTTAAGGTTAACGTATGTAGAAATGCTGTAAGTCAAAAGCCCAGACCTCAACCTGCTTTGCCACGTTTTTTTCTACCTTGCTGATGATCTGATATCATCTTGTCGTCTTGGTGGTCAACTGTGCACCACTCAGGTCCATCGAAATGTCTCAACAACTATTGGATGGTTCACCATCAACTTTGGTACTGACATTCAAGGTCCCCAGAGGATGAATCCTAATGACTTTGGTGATCCCCCAACTTTTCAAATAAACTCACCATGGGGTTTGCAGTGAAATGTTACACATGGATTGGCACAAAATTCAGCACAGATATTATAGATGAAGCCTTTCATCCAATGCAACCATCAGGTCAAAAGTTTCATTTGATCAGAATAAACACTACTTTCTGCTTTTACTGCACAAAACTAATGATCCCATCACTCTCAACTGTACTTTGTCTGTCTCAGCAAATGTTGGCATGTAAACACCTTCAACTTAGATGGTGAACAAGTTAAACATTAACCTGCTACACATTCGCAGCATGTTAGCATGCTGACATTAGTTTAGTAATCTTTTTAGTATTTACTTATTTAATATTTATAAATCTTACTATTAAAGGTTTTTTGTTATATAAATGTATAGTACCTGCTCCTGTCCACGCTAAAATATAAAACACATACACATTCTGTAAATTCACTGAGTGCAATCTGATTATGCATGTGTTTGTAAAGCAGTGGTCAGCAACTGATTCCATCTCCATCATCATGCTCCCCTTCTCCTTCACACACACTCACACCTGCAGAGATTTCTCAGCATAGCACTGAAGAGGAAACATTAAAGCAGACAGGTTTATAGAGGGCGAAGGGAACGTCAAAGGATATCAGGAGAGTAAGAAAAAAGCAAGAGAGGAATAAATAGCGAGAATGTAGAATGAACACGGAAGGGGAGAAAAACAGAAAAATAAAAAGAGCAGAGCTTCATTCATTTCCCCACAGTTGGTGCGTCTCCTTCATCCTCCATTTCTTAGAAAATAATCCCTCCTTCATCTACTCATCCTCCATCTTCCCTTCCTCTACAGCTTTCCATTACTTTCTAAATGGTGTGTTATTATACTGTTGTAATTCTGAGATTTTGACATCTCGTCCCACAGCATGCAGATATGTAGGGTACACACACACACACACACGCATTAGAACAATCAATCAAGAGTGAGCCATGAGTGACTTGAACACAGAAAGCGCACAGGAAGGCTTTGCGGAAATCATCGTATTATCGATGCAGAGCATGGGGATTGACGGAGAGGTTTATGGCATGACTGTGTGTGTGTGTGTGTGTGTGTGTGTGTGCTTGTGTAGGAGAGAGAGAAACAGCAGACTCTGCAAAAATGTTAAAAGACAGGAGGTAAAATGGACTAAAATGTACCCTCTTTCCCTGCCTTCTTCACGAGAAAGCCAGGCCATTTTTTTTTTTTTTTACTTTCTGTTAAATATAATGTTTGTGTGTGTTTGTGAGCTACTTAATGATCAAATAATCAGGGAACAAGTGTTCAGATTGCTGATCATTTCAACACTGCGCACAGCTACTGAGCTCCTCTGAGATCTGTCTCGCTTTTCTTGTTTGGCCTTTAATCAGAAAGTTAAAATGCAGCAGTACCCATAAAGCAAAGCCAGCCCTAAAGACTGCTGTAAAACGTGTTGAGCTGAGTTTATCGTCGGTCCTCGTTGTTCTCTTCTAGATCTTTCCCTCTGTTATTGTACCACTATGCATGTACACTATTTTTAAAGAGGAACTGAAATTGAAATTCTACTCACGTTTTGTGAGAGGTATGATGATACTGCAGCTATTGGATATATTTTTCAAAAAGAGGGTAAAAGTTTTTGATTTGTATTAGTTTTTGGATGTATTTAAGTCTAAAATTTTAGTTTCTGGGTGGGTGTTCCCCATGGATGTACTAAGGAGAACTGGATACCATGTTCAAAGTTGGCACCCCATTCACTCCTATGAAAGCTGAGCAGTGGCACATAAAGCCAAAAAAAGTCTGCCATGTTTCCACTGGTTTCCTCACACTTTTAGGCATTTAGAGCATGCTCAGTAGAGTCCTTCTCCAGCCGAGCCAGTTGAGAGCATGCATGCCTGAGACTTCTGCTGGCCAAGCTGGCTTACTTGTGGTTGGCTCTCCGCTCACTTGAATGAGATAAAATAATTTATTCATGCAGCTCTTCTAGACTTTCCAAACGTTACTGGACCAACTGGATCAAATTTTGATAAAATAAATTTCAGTCAGAAAAATTGATTCACCATTTTGTAGCTGCTCCTTTTCCAATTATTGTGTATGCATGGGCTTTTGCTTTTAAGAAAAATGCAAATATAGACCAGACCACACCTGTATAGTTCTACAGTTCCTGATGAAATCTCAAATCCCCTAATGACATAATTGCTAAAATACTGTGAGAACCCAGATCAAGAGCTGGTGTTCATGACAAACTAAAAGCATACTGTATATTGCATTGGATCATCCTTTGTTTAGCATAACATGTGTCAATGGTATATTTTTATAATGTAGTCCTTGTTTGGAAAATGAAACATTACAGGAAGACAAAGTTTTGAGTAGAGTTCAGTCCCACTGTGGGTTAATCTTATTAACAAACAGGAAGTGTATTTACAAAGGTTATGTCCTCAGTGTGAAGTCACCAACCAAACAGTCATTATGTGTCTAAGACCAAATTGATCAAGTGCCAGTGGATTTCCCTCCAGGCCTGATTCAACAGAACCCACTATAGACACTATAGAACTGGGGAGGACAAAGGAGGAAGTTTGTGACTAATTTATTCTGCTTATGCAGACATTTGACTTTACTTCAGGTTTGTAGCTGGTTTTGTTTCACAAGACTAAGAGTCTACAGCCATGGTAGCAGCTCTGTCAGGCTATACTTGGGCACAGTGGCCATTGGAACTAAATGCTAACATGCTCATCATGAAAATGATAACATGCTTATGTTTAGCAGGTCATGTTTAGCATGTTCATGTACCATCCTAGTTTACTGGTTTTACATATGCTAGCACTTAATGCAAAGTACATCCAAGGCTGATAGAAATGATGTTCATTTTGAAGGTGTTTAGTCATAAATCGGAGTATTGGAAAAAAAAAAATTGACCTGATAGTTACCAGGATTCATCCTCTGGGGATCATGAATGTCTGTACAGACTTTAGTGGCAATTCATCAAATATTTAAGTCTGGAGCAAAGTGATGGACCACCCAAAGTCGCCACCACTATTACCAGGGGGGGAATATTTATTTCCGTAGTATACCCCACTGACCCACCAGTGGGACCGTCATTGCAAACTCCAAACATTCCAAACATTGTCCAAACCTTCGAGTTCAAGTCTCAAATTAAATAGGTCAACCATGTAAGCAAACAGTTTCCTGTTCATTTGAAGATGTGTTTGTTGGTGATATATCTCTGTGGGTTTGTCACTAAGAGTGACCCCTCTCACACTGGTCATTTGGGGCAGCAGTTGATATAAAAATATTGATCAGTGTAGCTTTCAGTCTGATAGTGTTTTAGTTTTCACTTTGGTTTAATTTTGTGTACTAAATCATCTTTGAAATGATGAACATCTTGTTTTGAAATGAAACTTTTTATATATATACTCAATATTCCCTAAAAAGCGATTAGGTTTTCTTTGAAGTGGCTCTGGAAACCCTGAACCCTCGACAGCTCCTGTCGCCTGCTGTTTGCTACAGCGCCCCCTGTAGAGTGGCACCATGAAAACTGCGGCAGGGTGTTCCTCCTCATGGAAAGAGGCGTTTGTGTGTTTGTGTGTGTGCGTGACACTGCACCAGGGGCTCGTCTCCATGAGCGTGCATCAGAGGCGCTGTAACACCTCCAACCCCACCAAGGGGATGAGGTGTGTGTGTGTGTTGAGATGACGGAGTGAAAGACGGCTATATTTAGAGGAGAAGAAAGGAGCAGAGGAAGAGGGATGGGAGGGAGAAAGCGATCCTCTAATGGGTTTTTGGCTACTTGAAGAGGGAGATTGGGAGAGAAGCTGTAGGCACGTCTCTGTTTGGTGCATTCATGTTAGCAGTGTAGGGCTGTCAACGAATATTATAAATTTGTTTATATAATCAAATTTTAAAAAAACAAACAAACAGACATCAATTGTGAAAATTCATGTGCATTTTGCACTGAATGCACTGCATGATGGACAGGAGTCACACAACATCACAGATGAAATGCAGATCAACCTGGAAGGAGCGAATAATTCAACAACAACCATGAGTTTGTAACCCAACTTAGCTGCGGAGAGAGTGATTTGCACTCTGAGCAATCTAAGTTTTCAAATCTGTTTGCTTTGGTCTGAATCAGTGGATGAGTTCTGCATTTTTCCTTTGGTTCGGTTTGGTTTCACACAGCAAAAATTTGAAGTGAACCAAAATGTATCAACAAAAACCATGTGGGAGCTGTCACTCCATTCATTGGTCAGAAATCTCGTGGGGTTGGCGGGCAGAGAAAGGAGAGTTTGTTTTTCAGAAACGGCAGATTGGCTACAACATTTATGAGGAAAAACATAAAATAAAACTGATGTATGAAGTGTAGCACTCAGGGATAGGAATGTGTACTTATTACACACAGGAGGGTGGATTAATAAAATGGTCTTTGAACATATTTTCTGTCAGCAATAAAGTGTACTACTGTTATTACTAAAATAAACAGCGTCTCTCTCTCTCTCTCTCTCTCCATGCCTCTGTGGTGGTGAAAGACTGTTTTCTTATTCTTATTATTCATATTCCTATTAATAAGAATAATGATAAATAAAAGCTAAATCAAGTGCTTTATAAATGGTGTATCTGCTGTTTCTGTTTCTATTTATATTTTTCTTTTTTTTCATGTTGGTGCCCCCCAGCATGGCGTATTGGCTGGTGCCCCTGAGCATTTGCCTGATGTGATATATGGATAATCCGGCCCAGTCATTTGGGCCACTAGATATTCGAATGGTTTGAACCTATGTGTTTTTTTTACAAGGAATAATTGAACATCATTTTTGGCTAATTTTGACAGCCCTATACCAGTGTAAAAGCCCTATTTTTATGTCTGCTCCCAGGCTACAGCACTACTGCTTACCCCAATCCCCCTAAGGAGGAATTGTTTGGAAAATCCTAAGATTACACCAATTAAATTCAGCTTACAGAGCTTCTCATGGCACATAATAAGAATATCTGAACTGCTCTATTTGTATGTGAATATAAAGAAATAATGCAGGCATCACAAAAACGAGTTTCCTGTGTCTTTCCAGAAGTCAATGCCAGATAACTCTGTGTCAATCCATCATTTAACATTAACAAAATGCCTTTATCATGCTTTTAATGGCACCAACAAAATGACTGTGGCTTGGGATTGGAAATACCCTCTCTGGTGGCTTGTAATTCTGCCATGTGGTGTGTAGGGCCAGAGGGATTGTATTGAGTGTTAAAGCGATACTGTTGCTTTGGTCAAACGAGTATAAAAGGTTTCCTCGGGTCAATACCTCCCCTGAGAAAGCTCTTCAAATGTCATGTTTGTCATGAATAAATAAAGTCATACTGACCGCAGTTTGTGTGTATGTGTGAGTTGATGGATAAGCACAGCCTTTACTTGTGATGTGTATTTCAGATTAACCATATTTAGCTGCTACAGGACACAGCTGTGGTTCAAATTCAGCCTTATTGTTAAAGCAGAGGTTTACCACATTGCTTTCTTATCCCAAGCTGCTCACATACACTTGTTTAACTGTATTAAAGTATGTGGGAGTTGTCTCTTGCACAGATTTATTCTACACAACTAACTCTAAAAATATATATATAATCAATAAAAGAATATTGTCTGAGTCCGAGCACGAACAAATAAAGACCAACTGATATCAAATGGGGTAAAAAACCTAAAAAACACCAAGGGTTGGTGATTTTGATGGCTATGATGGCTCGTGTAAATTCAGCAAAACGTTATGTCATATTCTACCAGAAAAACAACAGTCATATTCACCATTTTCATTCATTCATGAATTCCCGTCACTTCAACTTTGCTGTTTTTTTAATCGGTGATACTGTAATTAGCGGTGTGAGTCTACCGTTAAGTGGAGGGAATATTTTATTTGAAATGTAGTGGAGTACAACTATAAAGTAATTTTGGAAATATTTATGTGAAGTACAGGTACTTTAAAGTACAGTAATTGTACTTAAGTGTAGTTCTTGAATAAGTGTACTTAGATACATTCCACCATTAATAATAACTTTTTATACTCACATTTTTTTGTCATTTGCCAGACGCTTTTATCCAAAGTGACTTACAAGCGAGGTAAGACAATCAAGTGTTAGAGGACAGTGACTCTGAAAGAGCCGTGGTACAAACTGATAATTTGCTGATAACTCTGCTGATAACAGTAAAATTTTGAATGCAGGATTTTAACTTGTAATTTTAACTTGAGTATTTTTACAGTTTGATGTTGCACCTTTTAGTTAAGTAAAGGATCTGAAAAGAAAGAAAGATAAAACCCATTACCAAATAAATTTACAATAAACCATATCATCAGAAATACAGTGAACCAGGGGCCTTTGGGGCCCATGAGAGTCTGGGGAAGTCCAGCCTTGAGCATGGCAAGCTCCATCTCATCACAATGACATGACTGTTCATTCAGGTAGTATGATTACAGTGCTGAAAAACATTTCATCCTGCTTCTTTCAGACAGAACCCTCAGTGTTTGTGACAGATGAGATGAGATAAAGAGTTCAGGTGACACTTTCCATGAAATTATGCTGCAATACCCAAACAAACAAGTTGCATTTCATTAACACAAGATCTCAAACTGAACCTGAAAATGCAGTCTGTACACTATTTCAGCACTTCAGCTCTGGAGGTTGTCTGCCATTTGCCACCTTTTGAAAGTGCCAACAAACAACTACCAGCAAAACAAGCCCTCTAAAATTAAAATTGCGTTCTGAGGTTGATTCAGCACTTCTACACCTCGAGCAAAGCTTCTATTTCAGTGTCGGTGATTGGTGCCAGCACCCCATATTAGCCACTTCAGCGCTGGACCGCACCACAGGGCGAGCAAACAGCACATGTAAAGCATTTCATTTTTCATAGGACAGCTCTGTTAGCTGAAACCTACACCTCACATCAGCTCTCTCAGCAGTGGACAGCTCAGAGGCTCAGCACACTGACAGGATTCATGCACTGTGAGCACTCTAAAAATCAGGCATTCATCCAGATTCCTCTGCAAGCTGATCACACTCCAGCACACACAACCAACCATACTCACAACATTATCAACCTGCTCTCACAATCTGACGGACAGCAAAATCATCTTCAATTTTGCTTATAACATAAATACTAAAATATCGAAAACTCTTTTTGGGACGTATTCAAAGAGGTTGCTAACATGTTGCATTCTGGGGAATCCCTCAAGAAGCCTACAGGGGCACTTTTATTTTTTGTGTACTTATGCTACCTTATATACTAAAGACCATATCCTGCCTAACAAAACAATAAAAAATGTAATACTAAGTCAAAATTTGGATAAAAGTCAGTTAAGTTAAGTTAAGTTAAGTTAAGTTAAGTTAAGTTAAGTTAAGTTAAGATACACTATTTAAATCATTATTTTGAGATACTGATTTCCTGAGGAGACTCAGATATTAAAAATTCAAAATTCTGGAAAAAGTTGAGATAGTACTATATCTCACACATTACTATGGCTCCATAAGTCAAATTACTGACTTGGTAATTCATATGTAAATGATGAGACACTAAAGGTGTCAGCATGTTTGGGATAAAGAATCCATTTACACCGACACCAACTATTCTGATAATTGCTTAATTGTTTTCAGTCATTTTTTAAGAAGAAAATTCCCAATATTTTCTGGTATTTTTCTAGAATATTTTCTGGTCCTCTGTGACAGTTAACTCAATATCTTTGGGTTGTGGACTGTTGGTCGGGACAAAACAAGACATATGGTTACCTTGGGCTTTGGGAAACAGTGATCAACATTTTTCACCTTTTTCTGACATTTTATGGAGAAAATAATCGAGACAATAATCGACAGATTAATCAATAATGAAAATAATTGTTAGTTGCAGCCTTATTTTGTTTAAAATATGAGCTGATATGTGTGTGTTCATGTCTGTACAAGCCAGTAGCTTTCCTGTACTTGGTCTCACAGGTTAACATAAAGTGAGTGTGAACACTTCCAGGCAGGCTGTAACTGAGCTAATCTTCAGGGCTGCTTTTGTTTGAGGCAGGTCCATTCTTCTGGGGATCATTAAGCACCTGCCCAGCTGTGACAAATGAAAGTGCGTTTGAGCACGCATGTGTCCAAGCATGTGTACGTGGATGATGCAGTCTCCATGTGTTGCTGCAAATTGTTGTTTCCTAACAGGCACCTTAAGCAGAACATATGGTGTTATTAGCTGTAATGGGGCTAAGAGGATACGGCTTAGCACTCATAACAGCTGCTGCCAATTTTTCCTTAGATTTCCTTGTATAGAGACAAACAAAATGACAACAAAGGGAATACTGGTTCATGACATTTCAATCTGTTTTAGTCGTTGAGGAGAGATGAATAAGATTTAAAGATTTAACACAAGTTCCAAGTTCCAAATCTTTTACACAACCTCTGTTTACCTTTACCTGAAAAGTGACCTCTTGCAGCTGTATGGATAAGGACTCTTTTTCTCTCTCTGGACAGTAGAGAGCACTGTTTGCATCCTGTCTTCTTTTTTTAAGTATGACTACGATTTTCCCCCTAACCTTCGTTGCATGAACTTAAGAAATGAGCTAGCAGATCAGAAAATGTTAATATGGGTCATTTTGGAAGGCATTGACGAACAACCTTTTTTTGTTGTTTAGATATGAAACTTTTTGCAAAAGAAAGTTTAAAAAAATAATGCATCACATACTAACTATCCAGCCTACACACAATGAAATGCTCAATCTAGATAATCTATTCTGGATGTTATGTTCATGTTGGACAAATCTTCACCTCACAGCTTATGTTCCAGTGCTAATATTCAGTACCAATTAGAGCTGCAATTAACACTTATTTTCATTATCAATAAATCTGTAGATTATTTTATCCATTAATCAATTAGTCTGCCAGTCTATGAAATGCCAGAAAATGGTGAAAAATGTCAATCACTGTTTTTCAAAGCAGAAGATAAAATGTCTTGTTTTGTCCAGACCAACAGTCCACAACCCAAAATTATTCTGTTTACTGTCAGAAGACTAAAGAAAACAGAAAATATTCACATTTGAGAAGTTTTTTCTTAAAAAAAATAACTCAAAACAATTAATTGATTATCAAAATAGTTGACTAAATAGTTGATTAATTATCTGTTGATTGACTAATTGATAAATCAACTAATCATTGAGCTCTAGTGCCAATGCAAGTAGAAGAGTTTTCTGTATGTAGCCAACCAGTAAGGGTGTGGAGGTTGGGGTGGTGAATGGTGGTATAGCACAAAAAAAACAAACAAAAAAAACAAAGTTTGCCTTTAATGTCAGCTTTTGCTAACCTTAATGAAGTGTTTTAGTTACCTAACCCTAACAAGATCTTAACTATAGTTTGTTTACTATAACCATTACGTTCCCCTAACCTTAACTATCATTTGATCATCATGATGATCATTTACCTGCCATGTACAGATATTGTAGAAAGAAAGCTGGCATTGGACATTGAATCAGCAGAATTGTCCAATTATTAGTTCTGCTTTGGTAATAGGCTTGCTAAACCTTTTGTGATGACGTAACCTAATCAGATCTATTATCTTTGCTTGTACTCTTGAGAAATCACCTTTTACAATGAGAAGATAGGAAGAAAATTCATCACAAGGACACATGTGGAGATGGATGCATTCTCATAAACTGTCCGTCTAACATTTGAAGGATAAGATTTCAGACTCAAACCAACAATGAATTGATCTGCTAACAAGTATTGTGTGTGTATCCAAAGGCTGATATATCTTATTCCTCTGTGTCATGGAGTTCCATTGTTGTCCAAAAACTATTCCTTCATTACCATGAACACACACAATGTAATTTATTTTGACTCAATCCCACACACACCGTCCTGCTGCCAGAAATACTCACTAGAACACCAAATGTGGATTCATCCACAGCTGAAAATAGTCCCCAATGCACTATTTCCTCCTGTTTGAGTAACATTTGTTAAAAACTACAGTGACCAGTGATAGTGTTTTAGGAAATTGCTGAGCCCTTTTTTAATAAAACTATATACTGTATATAAACCATATATCTTATGAGGTGTTTTTAAAGATTTCCTTAGTAGGAACCAATAAGCCTGAGGCTGAGACACACACAGACACACACACACACACTCACACGCTGCGCAGTACGTCACAGCAGATCATTCTGCAGTAATCTGCTGCATGTGTGAGTGCACTGTATATATGGAGGCTAGGGGCTTATTGCACATGCTATTTTCTATGCTCAATTAGCTGCTTCTGAGCAAGTGTGTGTGCGTGAGTGTGTGTGTGTGTGTGTTGACCCCTAGTGAGGCGAAAGGACAGTGGAGATCACTCAGAGGTTAAACGCTTTAATTCTTGACATGTCATCAAATATAGTATGGTCTCCCTCTTTCTCTCTCTCCACCCTCTCCTCTTACAGTCACCCTTCTCTCTCTCTCTCTCTCTCTCTCTGCTGCGATGGGCAACACACAGAGAAAGAAAGCTCTGTCGCAGCATTATCCTGAAAAGCACAGAGGGGGAAGGGACCCTGGTGGATATATTGCCTATAGCGCATCGAAACCACCAGAGAGGGAGGGGGAGAGAGAGCGGTGTGAAAGCTTTTCAAAACAGGAGGAAAAAAACTGGAAAATGTCAGGATAGCAAGAGAAAAAGATGAACAGGTCCCAAACAAAGATACATTTTAAAAACTGCATGAGAGACAGATAAAGTGCGTGTGATTAAATATCATCATCTGGTTGTCATTGTTTTGCTGTAGAGGTACTGAGATCCTGCAGTGACGTTACCATCTAGCACCACGGTCTGTACTGAAGGTCGGAAGCAATGTACCGGCGCCATAAATAACATTGGCGCAAGTGATTGTTTTTTGGGTGAATCGGTTAACAAATGGGGCCAGTTTCCACCCACTGACCACCTGTCTCACCTTAGCTCTTTGGGGGTTGGGTACGTTCACATTTGAACCGAGACCGCTACCTGGAATTCGGTACTGGTACCCAATGGTACCTTTATTCAATATTTTAATCTCTCTGTAATAACAAAGTAATGTGTTCTCTATAATAAAAAAGTAATACATACTTTGTTATAACAGAGAGACAAAATATAAACATATGATCTCATCCATATGTTTATATGTTATATCTGCGCTGTGATATCTTTCAGAGCACACAAACACCATAAACATACCTGTCACCTGCCCAGCACAGTGCTGCTAAACCGGAGACGCCACAGCTACACCTTATTTTTATACAGTCCATGTGCTACACACAGCACGGCACAGCTATGCTAATGATGATCGCCATGCTAACTAGCTGCTAGCCATTGTGCAAGCTGGTAAAATGGGTCTGTTGCGTCTCTTTATATCCAAAGTTTGGTGCTCTCACTCTAAGTCTCACAAGGTAGCAAAATTTGGCATCAATTTATCTAATGTGAATTGGTACTCCGTAGTACCAACGTGATTCAGTCGGTACCCTTAAAAGTACCTAGTTTGGTACCCGACCCTATAGCTCTTAAAGGTATAGTTCCGCATTTTGAAAAATGGCCTTTTCTTTTTCATTTCCTAGAGTCCAATGAGAAGATTGACATCAATCTCATGTCTGTGTTTTAGCTACAGAGCTGGAGGCAGGATGTTAGTAGCTTAGCTTAGCATAAAGACTGAAAGAGGGAATACACCAACTGTACCAACTCCTCCAAAGCTCACTAATTAAAATGGAAACACCAATGCCAAGACAGGAGAATTACACGTATGTGGTTGTTTGCATGCTTAAAAGAGTGGTTAGTTTTGTGTCCACCCATCTGGTCTATATGATATTTCAGGTTCATCCCTCACAGGGAGACCCGTCTGTTTCTTAATTAATGCTGGCTAATCCAACTATGGCAAACATCCCATCCTGCTGCAGGCCTCATATGAGCATAACATGGCTTATGTGACAAATACTTTCACTTATGAAACAGTGATTACTATCATGTTAACATAAAACCCTGACTGATTCTACTTAATTCAAATGGTGAATTCATGGATAGTGTGTTTCCTGAGTCACTGTACTACACCTTCTTCAAAGCTGATTTGATTTTTGGCCATACAACAAGCTACGACAAGTTAACACAAAATCAGGCATCTTATCACCTTATAAATTCATCATGGCTAACATGTTAGCAAACAGCTAGAGCTGCCATGATTAGTTGATTAATTGATTAGTTGCCAAATATTTTCTCATATCAGCTTTTCAAATGTGAATATTTTCTCACAATTTTCCAACATTTTATGTACCAAACAGCTAATCGATTATCAAGAAAATAATCGACAGACTAATCGATAATGAAAATAATTGTTGGTTGCAGCCCTATCTGAAATCATGTTTATGCCAATCTCTGAAAAAAATATCTAAATATCTAAAATATCTAGCAAAATGCTCCACTATGTTCACTAGCTAGTCTAACAAAAACCTAAACAATGAGCTAAAAGAAGCTAAAACTGTGAGTAGAGCTGAAAGGAGCTGCAGAGTTGGTGATAATTCTGTGTGGGTTTGTTACTATGAGAGAGTCTTTTAACATTTCACAGTCATTTAATTCATTATTAACATAAAAATATTGATTAGTGCAGCTTTAAATAAGTTAAAATTTAAGTTTAGTATATCCACCACCATGCTGACATCCAAAAATGGTTTCTACTTGTGCAGTTTTTAAATGTGTGTCTAGCTTAATAGAAATCTTCTTTAATCAGATTATTTTACATGAAACTAGCTGCCTCAGCTGTCAGTATTAATGCATTTACATGTTAACAGTAATGAGAAATGCTTATTTTCTGCCTGCCAGTAAGGCGGCTGTTAGAGGATGGGATGTATGACATCACAGTCTGATAATGATGTACCCAGATAACTTCCAAAAACAGCTCATACCAAGACTGTGAAAATAAGGTCAAAATGACATTAACAGTGCCACAATGGACTTTGCTGTGTTCGGCTGTACAGTTAAATGTGTGTAAATGTAGCTGCCTCTGTGTGTGTGTGTGTGTGTGTGTTTGCCACTCTGTCGGTATTTGTTTCTCTCCTTCAGGGACTGGGAATTGCCATCACACCCCGTGCTGCGTGAAAGGAAGGAGAGAGACAGAGAGGGAAAGAGGAGGAATGTGTGTGTGGGAAGGTTTTGCTTACAAAGGAACACCATTCAGCTGAGACGTCCGCCTGAATGAGACGAGCTGAGACGTACGACCTGATCGATAAACGGATACGAGTGTCCCAGCCTGCCGAGCTCAGCAAAAAAAAAAAGAAAGAAGGGAAAAAAAAGATGTGTGTTTGAGGGAACAAAACGAAGGGGTGCAGAAAGTGACCCCCCATGCTGTTCTTCTTCTTATACTACTGCTTCTTCTGAATTCAACCCCCCCCCCACCACCAACCAAAAACACCTCCCATCCTGTCACCCCCTCCCCTCTCTCCCTCTCTGTCTCTCTCTCCTTCTCTGCAGCAGACTAGAGTGCAGTCAGCTACTACAGGGACTGCAGTGTTACGCTATAGCACAAGCAGAGAGAACCAGAGGAGGAGGAGGGGAGGGACGGATGGAGGGAGAGGACGTGGGGGGGTCTGAATAGCGATAATAAGCAATCCAGCACTCAGCTCTGAAATCGTGGTAATAAAGCAGCCCGGGCTGTCAGTGGCGATGACGGGGAGAGAGGGAAAGGGGGGCAGGACTGTGCAGACTGTAGAGCAGAGGAGACGAGGAAAAAGATGCTGCTTTTGTAAGGACATTAGATACGAACAAGTGATCCTGTCCTTTGAACGTTTCCTCCGTCTCCGGTCGAGACGTTGGCAGGGACGAGCAGCTTTGCCCACCGAGTTAATCAGCTAAAACTGAGCCGGCTGCCTGACCTCAGCCTACCTGAGTGCTGCTGCCGCTGCTGCACCCGCCGTCCCCCTCCACCCTTCCAACCTATCTTTATGTCACTGCGCTGGCACCGAAACTATTGACTGCAACACTTTCAAAGTCACCTCAGCTGTCATACTGATGCTCCCTCTACCCCCCCACCATGACACACCCGCAGTTCAATTTGTCTTTTTTTACTATCACCCCCTTCGTTCCTTCGATCGCTTGTTTGGCTGCCATTTCATTTTCTGACTTGTCAGGTTTTATGCATGAACGGCTGCAGGAGGCAGGATTTTCAGGTCAAAAAGCTTCCACCTTAACAAGCTAAAACACAGGATGCAGCTACGCCATGAATGAAGAGCGCCCGTCCTACTAAATGCTGTAGATTCACATTCAGTCAAAACTCACAAATAGATCTTTTCTTTCTCTTATTCCTTATAATTTGGAACAAAGCGGTGGTTCTCAAACCTGTTTCAAGCTCTGTTCCCCCTTGTGATGGGCTGACATGCCTCAGGGACCTACTGGCAACTACTGGCATCCCCACCTGTACATCATCAATACAAAAACATATTCACTGAACTAAGCAGCCAGCCAGTGGAGGTTCTTCACTTCAGCTGTTAGAGAATGGAAGTGCTCAGAGGGGAATGCGTATCATTTTCCCTGCAACCTTTCTTCATTGATAGGCTGTTTTTACAGAGGGATTTTCATCCAGGAGTAAATCCATGCTCATAATGCACATAATCCACACACTTAGTTTCCACCTGGCTACATGAAGGGCACACTACTTCCTGCATTGGCACTAGAGGTACATTATGAGGTTCAGATCTTCCAATTTCTAAGTACACTGGGCTGGAAGAAACTCCTCCCAGCTGCACATGAGCCAACGCACACAGTTATACTTGAATGGATTCTGAGTAAAACATTGACATGTTTCGTCTTTTCCGTTATGACCTCACCACCCTTCTCTGCTGTACTCAGAGAGATTTTTATGTGTATCTTCACACAACCATAATTCCAACTCAACAATTTTTGAGTATCTGTGACCTGATGCATCTTTTTAGCAGTCGAATATCTTCTGACTTAAGCTGTCAGTATGCTTCTTCAGAAGTATTTGTCGGATGGATGAATAGCTTAGATAACCCCCTTCCCCCAGCAACTTTACTGACATTGGATTTCGGAAATGGACAATCTGACATTCACAGCCACTTCATGCAGTGATTGGCCGGCTGTACGGTGGTGAGAAAGTATTTGGAGTTTTGACTGCTCTCTTAAGCTGTGTTTTTTCATTCCTCACTTGACTATTTTTGTCACTTTTCATGTGAATGTTTTCCAGGAGAGACTGTCTGAAAATGTGCACTGTTATACCCATATTCAGGATCGTGTCATGGACCAGATATATTCAAAAAATGTGGGCACAGACAGAACACAAGAAGCAGTTTATACTACATTGGGTGTCTGCAAGGTGGTCTTGTTGGCACCTGTCTGCCTGAAGCGTCTGCCTGAGTGATGAAAGCTTTTACACACCTTGAGTATCTATTGCAATCTAATAGTGATGAGGAAAGAATTATTTCAGAATATATCCAAAGAAATCAATGAGGCAAAAACGGATATACTACATGCATATTTATTTCAAAATAATTTCTCCATGAGCCCAGTGTAATACCATCACAAACCACAAGAGTTACTGAACCCTCTGTAGAGAAATACTGCTTAACACCTGGTGTGTGTATGTGTATGTGTGTGTGTGTCTGCATATCTATGTATGTATTTTCATTTGCTGGTGTGTATTTACGCCTCCCTACAGTACAGGTGCACACTGTTTGTGCTTGTGCGTCAGTGTATGTGTGTGTGTGTGTGTGTGTGTCTCCATCCTAAGTCACAGAGAGCGACCGAGTCAATATGCTGTCTCTGTGCATATAGCAGAGTCCACAGAAAACACACCTCAACACACAATGATCCAGGTCAGCACTGGCCTCTGGCTCTGCAAATAGCCATAGATTTTTGGAGACAATTAAGCAGAGGGAGAAAGAGGGAGACACGGGTGATAGGTGGAGGACTGACCGCACGGGGAGAGGAAATGAGGAGGTAAACAAGGTAAAATTGAGTTCATAGTGAGAGATGAGAGTAATGGAGCAAGATGGGATAATATAGAAAGGATAAAGAAGGGAAAAAAGAGAAAACTGAGAAAAGTATCCAAATCCAAGGATTTAACAAGTGGATTCTTTGAGCAACAGCAATTAATACCATCATCACATAATCATGAATTCAAGCTCTTCTTCATGTACAAAGCAAAGTTATATCTCACTCCAGAGAAATGTCAACAATAACTAGGTACATGAGTGTTCAGTGGACTTACAAGTCCAAAGGGACTAACGGGCTGTAAAGCAACCCTGTATCCTTAAAATTCTGTTTATTTACTGCTAAATGGTTTTGGAAGAAACATAATTGCTACACTGAGTACGTTCAGGTCAGGTTGGACAAAGCGCTGAGTGTTGACAGTGCTTTGAGTTGTTTGAGCACCTTAAATCTCAGTTTAACATTTGCAACATGTACAAGCATAATTTGTGACCTCGCAACTAGTTTGGAGCCAATCGTGGTCCAGTATGTAACTTACACAAGAGTGATGTGGAAATTTGAGAATTTTGAGAACTTTGCACTGAGAATTTACAGTGAAGGAGACATCTTGTGTCCAACGGTTCAACTTTTGAAAATGAATGAGATTTGTATATTCATAGATTATGATTTTTTTAACGGGGGGGGGGGATAGATGTAATATAGGCAATTGAACTTGATTGACACAAATTATCAATCCCACCTGAGTATTTTATGTGTTTAAACATGTGTAAAGGGGATCTTTAAGGATAAGGAAAGAGGGGAATATTAACTGTCCGATTGTGACGGGACATTAACTCCAGTTGAATGCACTGCATGTCCAACCCCCAACATCCACAAACTAAAGGGCACACCTCATCCTGCATTTACACTGGACATAAATCATGAACCATCCAGTATGAAAGTAATCTTAGGGTTACTGGGCTGTGCAAGGAGAAGACCTGTACACTCCATGTTTGAGCTTTATAGGATTATTCAAGACATTGCTGCATGTGTGCAAGTGCAGAGGATTTCATATCTAGTTCAAACCAGCTGCACATTGCCACTAAACTACATGTACATATGCATACATCACTCATCAGCACTGTTAACATACATACTCATGAGTAAACATTACTGCATTCATGTGCGCATATGCACACATGCTCATACACACACACACACACACACAAACCCTGCAACCTACTGGATTATGTGTGAGGTTGCTGCTGTGTGCAGGATTTTATTTTTGCTTCATTATTAACATATTAGATATGACAGGACCACCCGCTACCCTTTGGATTTTCACTCTCACTTACTTGGTGATTAAGTTGATTGTTGGACTGCAGAGCCATTTACACAGTGAATGTGGACTAATAATGGAGAGAACTGAATCCCAAATTGGGGTAATTCCTAATTAAACCTTGTTAAAACTGTGCAGTATTTTGCTGGGGAAATAATTCCCAGCACACATGTAAACACTGGAGAGAGAGAAAGAGGGAGAGAAAAAAGGATGGACTGATGCGCACTGACAAATGGTCATCAGCACAAAGATATCAATGGAAGAGATTAAAGGCAGAGAACAGTGGCGGAACAACTAGGAGAGGAGAGGAGAGAAAAGAAGAGGAGAGAGGAGAGGAGAGGAGAGGAGAGGAGAGGAGAGGAGAGGAGAGATAAGCCAAACCAAATGCACCAAAATGAAGAAAGAAAGAAAGAAAGAAAGAAAAGAAAGAGGAACATAATGACATATGCATCCCTTCTCTCTACTGAAAGTCAGATTTCATGACGTCAGCTATTCTTTGTTTACTTCTTGAAGAACACTGCAGTCAACTTGACATCCTTCCACTCCAAAACAGTTTGGGGGGTAACTTTGCGCGCAGCAATGCGCAGCGCCAAACCAGTGCCAAATGTGGGTATGTGAGCGCACACGCCAAAGAGAGAAAGAAAGAAAGCTTAATTAATGGTCAATGCGCAAGAATTCTAAACTGTAGACTACAACAGACACTTGTCCAGTCACTCACCCGGGCGTATTTGGAGGAGTAGGGGTCCTCGAACAGCGCCCACATATTGGGCTGCCACACCTCCCACCACGTCGCCTTGCGGCCGTCCTCCTGCATGCACAGCCGCTTCAGGTCGCCGTCCGCCCCGCCGGTGAGCGCCGGGTCATCCTCAGGTGCGTCCGGCTCGGGGGTCTCGAAGCTGTCCAGCGCTTCCTCGGCGTCGCGATGCTGCCGGTAGTTCATCCAGCAGCATGCCTCCACGTCTGTCTCATCGATGCCCCAGAAGGCGAGCTCCTCCTCGAAGAGCGGCCCGCACACATCGTTGGGGCAGTGGAGCTTGCCAGTGCGATAGTAGTTGAGGATGAAGGCGAAGGTGGCCGGGTGGCGGTCGAAGAAGAACTCGTCGGACTTGGGGTCGTAGTCGAAGTTGCTGTAGGCGTCGGGCTCGGTCAGCCAAGACAAGCGCGTGCCCGGCAGCGTCTTCAGGGTGCTCCGGTAGGTCTCGTGTCGGATCCCGCCGCAGTTTATCACGATCTTCTCGCTATCTGACGCCGAGCAAGTCATGGCTGCGCTGGAGCATGCTTCGGTCGGTGCGCCCGACTGGTGCTGCTGCTGCGGCTGTTGCCCTTCCCCATTCACCGACGGTGCCCGCTCTGTAGGCTTCTGTTATACCGTCCCGGCAAGGAGTCGCTGAGCCAAATGAGAGGAGGAGGAGAGAGGAGGAGAGGAAGGAGGAGCCTGCGCATTTGTGTGATGGAGAGAGAGAGAGAGAATGAGAGAGAGAGAGAGAGAGAGAGAGAGAGAGAGAGAGAGAGAGAGAGAGAGAGTCTGCAAGTGTGTTTGAGGGAGAGAATACGTGGGATGCGGATTTTATGAATCAATAGATCAGCTCACTGAATGACTGACTGACTGATTGAATTCATATTATTGGATCATTTGAAGTTATTAAAGTCAAAACTGCCATAGCTGCTAACCAAATGTATTTACATTCTGCTCTTTTGGCTCCCCAGTACAGCTGAACGTGCTGCTCATAAGCATATTGGACTGACCTGCAAAGAAATGAGATGTATTAGACTGAGAGGCAGAGAGAGATAGAAACCTCATGCATCTGTTTTTTTTTTTTACTGCAAATGCTCAAATAAAACAGATATAAGAGCAAACTGGCCGGAAGTATGGACACCTGAGCATATCTGAGTGTTGAACAAAACTATGTTCATTAATGAAACAGTAACAGCCTCAACTCTTGGTCAAAGGCTTTCCAGCAGATGTTGGAACCCGGTTGCAGGGATTTGCTCCCATTCAGCATTGGCGAGTTCCAACGCTGATGTTGGTGATAAGGTCTGGCTCGCAGTCTGTGTTCCAGTTCATCCCCAAGGTCTTGAGGTCAGGGCCAGTCAAGTTCTTCCATACCAAGCTAGAAAAAGCATTTCTTTATGGAGCTGGCTTTCAAACTTCATTGAAATTAAGGGGCCTAAACCAGGAAAAACATCCCTGGACTAAAAAAGTACAATTAATGTGGATGGAGGTGTCCCAAGGTGGGATTACCAAAGAGGCAATGCAAGAAAAGGCCATGGGGCCCTAGACCTTCAGCAGATAACTAGATTTTGATGTGGGGCTTGTCAATTAAAAGGGGTACAAAAGGGCCTCAGTTTATATTTTGCTCTCATGGTGTATATTACGAATGTATACATTTGAAATAAGTTAAATTACCACAAACTAAATGCCACACAGTGAACCTAGTTAGTCCTTTAGGTCCCCAGACTTTCAAGGGTGTAAAGCCTGCTGTCATATCATTCATTTACTTGCTTTTCACTGCCTTCCTGGTTCCTCTTCAACTGTGTGTCTTTGTAGTCTCCATGCAATGGATGATACAAATGGAGATAAGGGCACACACCTCCAGTCTCTCCTCAGTGGCATTTATGGTGTTGCACTCGTTCATACGAAAGGTGACATGAGTAGGGGTGTGAAGAATAAAAAGAGAGATTGAAAGAGTAGTTCAAATCTTGCCTACTTACACACCACCACAAACCTGGCCAATTGCTGCTTAAAGTAGACATGATTGTTGTTCTACCTGTGTCATAAAAAACTGTCAGATGCAGCCCAGTGAAAGGTGCTGATATAGGATTCATCCAGCACTTACAGTAGTTTGGAACCTAAGTAGGAGACCTTTAGAGGTTTTCTGTTAACTCTCTGCACACATAAATCAAAGAAAACTGACTGATATGGCTCTTTTGAATTCTTATTGGACCTAATAGCTCCAACTGTGATAGCACACATAGTCATTTCAGAGCATGATACTCAGAAAAATTGTATAGCCCTTTCAGTTGTAATGGTAAGTCTTTTTGGGCCAATGGGGAAAAAAATTGGATTTTTCCACATGTGAGCAGTGTACATGGAGCTGTAGTGAGAGAGAGATCGTATACAGCATAATGCATTTTTCATTTCTTTTTTTTTTTTTTATGTCTTTCTAAAACTAAAACCACAAAAGTTAAGGTGTAAGGTATGGATTAAACTGTAAATGGTGTGTTTATCTGCTCTAATGTAAGCTGCAATTGTTGTCTGGCTAACAAGCTTACTACCTACAGTAGTAACAAAGTGTTACTTCCAGAGTCAAGAAGCTAGCACAGCATTAACCGACTAGGTTTTAGTTTGTATGAGACTGTCCTCCCAAGAAAAATTACACAACAGGTCGTGATGTCAGTTGCCCAAAAATTACATAGTTATGTTTGAGTGCAATCTAGTGGCTGTGGTAATTATGACCTGGAGCAGTGGTGTAGGTCAGATGGCATATATACTGATATGTGGACAGATTTCCTCATTCACAGGAGGCGGGTGGATGGAGGCATTAACCCAACAGTGGACTTTGCCACAGCAGACCGCTGTTCATTTCCTGTTTCCAACTGCTAGTCCAACTGCTAACCTTAACCCTCTGGTTATTATTGTAGCCATGATGATGAAGGTGGCCTGATTTTAAGGAAGTGGTAACTTCCTTAAGCAGTAACTAACCCTAACCCTAACCAACACCACATGTTTCTCTAACTTTAACAAAGTGATCATTTTAACACAAACCATGGTATTTTCTTAAACCTAATCAAGTGTTTTTTGTGCCTAAACCTAACCAGACCACAGCACTGTCATACCATAAAACATCATTATTTTTTAAATGGTAAATGATAAATGGCCTGTACTTGTACAGCGCCTTTCTAGTCTTCTGACCACTCAAAGCACTTTTACACTATGTGTCACATTCAACCATTCACACACACATTCATACACTGAATGGGTACAAGGGCTACCATGCAAGGTCCCAACCTGCCCATCAGGGGGAACTACCCATTCACACACATTCATACACTGATGGCACAGCCATTAGGAGCAATTTGGGGTTCAGTATTTTGCCCAAGGACACTTTGATATGCAGACTGGAGGAGCTGGGAATTGAACTGCCGATCTTCAACGGTGAAGGAAGCACAGACAAAAGATGTTGTCCTGCCGATTACTGCCAATAGGGGCGCCAGATTAAAAAACATGTTCTGGAATGCATGGTCAAACAAAGTATTTGGTTGTTTAATCTGGAGGATTTGTTGGTTTGTATAATTACAAGCTTAAAAAACAGACCTGTCCACAACAACTGTGTAGTATTTTCTCACTGTGTAGAAGTTGGTCCTGGATGCTATTAGAGTTTAGGCTAATGTTAGCAGCTCTGTCCTGCTCCAAACTAGTTTTGGGGAGGTTTACATTCCAGCAACCCCAGCCAATGTTACCCGAGCTAGGGCTGTGTTTGCCAAACACATTGGCTAGTCCTCATCCTGAATGCTTTACTGCTGTAATGTTAAAAGTGAAGCATACTGTTTGGAAATACAAACAAGTAGGCTATGTAAGCAAAAAATCCAAGCAGTTATGTTAGAACAAAATTATTTTATATTACACTTTTCCTTATTACATTTATAATACAAGGACCATCTAGCTGTAAACTGCAGTACGAGAACAACTCTGTGTCTTTATCTCCATGCCTTCTGCATGAATCATCAGCTGGTGAGGATGCTGACTTTTTGTCTGGGACATGTGACTTTAGCCTCAGTCATTAACATGATATCATGTATGCAGCAATTAAGGTAAAATTATTCTCCTTTTAAACGAGTCAGCTGGAAACATTATAAAGTCAGCTGGAGAGGATGTTTTTAACCAACTCGTAGAGCTAATGTTAGCTCAGTAGTTTGCAGGCAAACAAAATCACAGTTCATCCGCTAGAAATGAAAAGCCACTTTTATCAACCTCTGTCTGAAATCAAGGACCAACTGTTTCAATAATGACTAAGAATTTAAAGTGGTAAATCCGCCACTGTTATCACTGTAAACTGCATATGTGCTGTGTGTGAACAGAAAGCATGACAGGTAGCAACAGTAAGTGACTCTATAAGTAGGCATGGAAAATGGATGGATGCATTCTATATTCAAGTCAAGACATATTAACATTAAACAGTACTTAAAGCTGCTCATTCTGTGAAACAGTCCCTCTCTGGGAGTTCAATTATTGATGGGATTATGTGTCAGCAGTTTTTAAGGTTGCAGTTGATAAAAACATCCATCACATACTGTATGTATGTTTAAAAGTAAAAGTTCTCAAAATAATTGAAATACTCTAAATGCCAGTACCTCTCTGTATTTAAGACTTGGTACAGTGTCCTGCATGAAAATGAGTCTCCTTTACTAAAGCGCTCCTCCTATCGTCTTTGGCCTCTCTCTCTCTCTCTCTCTCTCTCTCCCTCTCTCTCTCTCTCCCTCTCTCTCTGTCTCTCTCTCTCTCTCTGCTGCATCACCCTTCCTCCACACTGTCTTTCAATCTACTAAAACACTTGGCTCAATTAGAGTGGAGCAGGAGGGATATGATAGAGTGTTTCACGCCCACCGTCCATTCCCCCCACCCCCCCAACAGCAGTGAGAGAGAGAGAGAGGCCAGAAGCAGAACGAGTATTTGCTGAGCTCCACAAAATGGGGAGAAAAGACTGCAGACCATCAGATCATTAGTGCTCTCCCATTTTCTCTCTCTTTTTCTCTCACACGGTGTATTCTCTCCATTTCTCTCTCCACCTCTCCTTATCATCTCCACTGCTTGTCCTCTCTCTCTCTCTAGTGCAGAACTAATGTGCTGTGTTGGTCTGTTGCGAACAGTCTGCAGCACTGTGCTCTGCTGTATCAGGTCCACTCTGACATCACTGGAACACACACACACTAAGCTGCTATGGTCTCGGTCAGTGGAATACCTTAAACCTCCCACATGCACCCAAACTCATGCATGTCCTGGGTCAAAGCTCTGCGTGGAGAGAGGACCTCCACACCCAACAGAGCCCTGTCTCCTCTACTGCTAATCTGCAACAGCAAATATGCTTTGAAAGGATTGGGTCATCTTTATCAACATAATTAGGGAATTCTGCCTGCCAATGTATCTGGCAAGTCACAAAATGTTGATGTCTATCAGCAAATCATTCAATAACATATTTCTGTAGTTTTCCTATAATATTACTCTCTTAATACAATATATGCTTGTTGCCACAGTATGATTCAGCTGTTTTATGGTTATGTTTTCCAATTCAGTTGTCTTTTGATGCTCAGATGACTAAATCGATGCAGTCCTGCTTTCTCCATCTGAGAAATGTAACTAAGATTAGGTCATTCCTCTCATTTGTAGATCTAGAAAAGGTCTTTCATGCTGTTATATCCTCCAGACTTGACCACTGCAACACACTTTATTCGGGCCTAAGTAGGCAAAACATCCAAAGACTACAACTTATACAAAACGCTGCTGCCAGGCTTTTAACACGTTATAAGCGAAGCAATCACATCACAACAACCCTTGCAGCCTGTCACTGGTTGCCTGTGAGTTTTTAAGATTTGATTTCTGGTTTTTAAAACCTTGCATGGTCAGGCTCCCGCATATATCTGTGACCTACTCGCCCCATATGAGCCTGACCGCTGCTTGAGATCTTCCTAAATCTTGCCTTGTCACTAAGGGTGAGCGGGCCTTGGCTGTCTGAACCCTGCAGCTGTGGAACTCCTGAGGGTCTCAGGCAGGCAAATGGATTATTGGATTATTTTATCTTAATTTTTATGATTTTATTTACTTTTGACTGTAAAGCACTTTGTAACTTTGTTTTGAATGGTGCTGTATGAATAAAGTTTGATATTGGAAAATATTGTGTTCAGCATTGTTTTGTTACATTTACATCTGCATTTCTGGTTTAATCAAGACACACAAGTATTTAAGTTCTCTTATTGCTTGGTGATTTAAGTCCTGAGTTTCATGAGTTATAGTTTAGCTTGTTTTGTTATTTATCATACTCACCATACTTCCCAGGTCATAAAAGGGGAACTCACTGATCCACTTCCTGCTTTTAAGCTCTCGCTGACATCACCAGTGAGGTCATGGGTTGGACCAAGTATGGAGGGATTTATTGTATTTATTTATTACTGTTTGGTTTAGCATTTATGTTATTTGTACTTACTTACTTATGGTGAGGACTTTGCTGTGGAAAAAGTGTGTAAACAATGTTAACTGATACAAGTGACATTGTCATATACCAGTTGTTGGTATAAGGGAAAGAACACCCCTGTGAGAAATATGGTTGTGCCTAAATAGAGCGGAGGTCCTATTTAAGCAGAGAGTTGTTGGTTTGCCAGAGAGCAGAAGGAAACGAGAGAACGTGTAGCTGTGTTTGTTGAGTTGAGTTTCTTGAGTGAAACCAGTTAAAGTAAGCTTGATTTGTAAGTTTTCATTCTTTTGGAGACACTTGTTTTTTTGGTTACACTGGTCTGAATAAATCACTGTTTTAAGTCATTGAACAAATCTCTGAGTCTGTCTTCTATCACCTTCCTTGACGCTCTGGCTAAGCTCCCTCACAATCATGTTCATAGGAAATATTATCCTTTAAAAATGATCCTTTAAATTAGATGCTGATAGGCAGATTTTGTTACTTTTGGATAAAGCCAGGCTAACTGTTTCCCCCTATTTCCACTTTTTATGCTAAGCTACGCTAAGCAGCTTCTGGCTGTAGCTTCACACTTAATGGTTAGTCATGAGAGCGGTATCTTCTCGTTTATTTCTCAACAACTAAATGTATTTTCACAAACATCAAACTATTCAGGCAAGTCCTCTCTCATTTCACATTTTATCCCATTGCAGACCAGCAGTCTTGCAGTCTTGACGTGATGATGGTGATCACATCACGGTACGTACTGTATGACCAGAGGATGGATGTTTGAATTCAGATACTTAGTTCAATGACCTTCAGGTTCATAGAACTCCTCCATAAAAACCTATTGGACAAACTGAAAATGCACTGTCAGGTTTTCTTAGTTGCTAAAAACATACAGTATATTAATATACACTGTATTTCTATATTTACTCACATAAACTGACACTGCACTGGAAAGTGAATGGAATTTTTTTTCTGCTGCAGTGAAAGCAGTCTCCCTTTTTTATCTCTCCCTTGCTCTATCTCCCGCCCCCTCCCCTCCTCTCATGTATCTGTCTTTTCTCACCTTCCTCCTCCTCCCCTTCCTTCTAGTCTCTCTGTCCTTGTCCGCTCTGCATTAGGAGTCTCTCCTTTCTCCTCTTTTTCCTCATTCATGACACTCAGTGATAACATGTGATCAAATGTGAAGATCAGCTGAACTCTATGGTCCTCTCTCTCTCTCCTCATCTCTGTTCTCTCCTCCCTGCAGCACCTTGCCTCTCCCTCTGTACTCTCTTTCTTCCTCTCCTCCATCTCTTTTTTTTCCCTCTTTCTGCCCTCTAGACTTGGTCATTCAGTCAGCCACTTTGCTGGCAGTGCTGTTCTGTTGGATAACATTTTTTAAAAGTCTCTCTCTCTCTCTCTCTCTCTCTCTCTCTGTTTCTTTATACGTCCAGACATACTGCAATAAAGTGGACTTCAGCACAAAAGGGAGAGTGAGGAATGAAGAGATAAAAAAGAAGAGAGAAACAGAGAAGTGTGTGTGTGTCTGTTATTTTTAATGATTTTACTATATTATTTTATGTTGAAAATAACTTTATAATATTGAATAATTAATAGAAACATGATTTAAAATACTACAAATTAATAATATATATAAATAAAGCATGATAAAATGACAAATAACTCTGTGAATTGTGAGTATGTATGTACATACATACATACACACACACACACATCTGCCGTTGGAGATTGGTGAGTTGTCACAGAGTTGTGACGTACAGAAATTTAAATTTTATATTTGGGGTAAAAAATCAGGAAATCATGTAAAGATCATTTCTTTTTAAAAAGTATGACATGCTTTGGCAATACTATACTCATTTATGGTCATGCCAATAGAGATATTATTATAGAACAGAGAAATCGTTTGTTTTTGTTTTTGCTTTTTCCTTTTTGCACTTTTTGAAATCAAATAAATGGTGTCCTAATATCTTTACACACAACACTTTGCTTTAGTGGAACTCAGTGTGTCAGAAAGGCTGTGTTGGCGCTGTCTGTGGTGCTGAAAGCTCAGTGGAGAGGTTTCCTCATAAGTCCTGTACTGAGGTCTGGTCTGCTTTCAGCACCACAGACAGCGCCAACATCGTGCATCTCTTCCACAACTTCATACAACTTCACTCCTCCCCTTACTACTAAAACTATATTCATTTGAGCCCAAAACATTACTAACACAGATTTACAAACTCTTTTCTCACCATGACAACACTGTTTCAATATAAACAGACAAATGGATATCAGACTTGAATATACATCAGTCAGACATCAATTGGAAAACCACGTGCAACAACACATTCTCCATGTGATACAGCTCAAACATTCAGCTAAGTCAATACAAGGTCCTACACAGAGCACACTCATCACTTACAAAATGTACCATATGGGCTTCACAGACAGCAATACCTGCACACACTGTCCCACTGCAATAGACAACCACATCCATGCATTCTGGCTCTACACACCAGTTAGGCAGTTTTGGTCAGAGGTCATGGGAAAGCTGTCTGAGATCCTCAACCTCAGCAGCCCCCTGCCCCCTTCCATCTCTCCGTTAGGCAATCTCTCCTCATTAACAATCCCACAACATCTCCAAACTTTCATCTTAATAGCATTAACTGTGGCCAAGAAAACCATATTACTCAACTGGAAAGACAGAAAGAAATTATCAATCAACCATTGGCTCAATCTGTTAACACACCACTCAAACCTAGAAAAGCTCACATCAACCCTAAAGAATAATCTGATCCCATTCCATAACACCCACTCTCTTTTCCTGCAGTTCATCCAGAGCTGATTCCTGTCTACACCATCTCACTCACTCAGATCTTCCCAGCCCCAGTAGAATAACTCAAAATAACCCACAATATGCTTGCTCAACACTGCCTATCATAATTGAAGCTGTGAAATAAAAGAACTTTGGTGGTTTGAATGACAATAAACCCTTTTAAACGATTCTAAATATGTAAACTTGCTGGTAAACTTTTTATGAATTTGTTTCATTGAAAGGTCGACTCCTGAGTTCTCTGTTTTGGAAAAAACAAAATAATTAAACATATATTTGAATAATATAACACATTTAATATAACATGTTTATTAATGTATTTGTCAGCAGCTACACTACTTATATCTGCTTATAGCTACATTAATACAATTTATGAACCGTTCATATACTGCTGATATATGCCAAATAGAGGGGAGGAGAAGTAAAGTTTCACCAACATTTTAAAGGGGCTCCACAGATGGTCCTCACTTCAAATGATTACTATATCCTTCTTTAGCAGATTATTTTTTTATAAATAATATCCCAAACAGCATATAGTGATACGGTGAATGGGAAATATCAGATATAAGCTTTCTTCTATGTTTCAATATACATTAACATATATTGAAGCATATATTATGTTGGATATCATAAATGATGGGTAGTCTTAATCATGAGAAGGTGTGTATGAAGCTCTGACATATGCTGCTATTGGCAGCTATTATTCTTTCACTTTTTGGCTTGTGGGTAGATGTAATTGTAGTCCTTATTTAACAGCACAGAGGGGTCATTGCAGTCCTTCTTCCATCCGTCCATTATCTATACCCACTTATCCTTTGAGGGGTCATGGGAGGCTGGAGCCGATCCCAGTTGACATTTTGCAAGAGGCGGAGTACATGCTGACAAGTCAGCAGTCTGTTACAGGGCTGACACATGATGACAAGCATTCCCAAATCTACGCAGGCACGGGGAGAACATGCAAACTCCAATGAAACAAAGATTATCAAAATAAAATGCACATTTCTTGTTAGAACGTATGTTAATGCTGAAAGTATCTTAAAATATTGCATTTTCAACTGAGAATAAATGGAATGTTAGCCCCCCCTTTTTTTCTTTTTTGTTTACGCAGAGAGAAACTTGACAGTCACATGACAGCACATACCTGATAACAGGCCTTCTGCACCTACTGGGCTCCACCAACATTGAAATGAATGGGTGATACCAGCCTCCTGGACCTTCTAGTAGGTTTAGTAGGCACCTACTAGCCCATGTATTTGGGACTGATAATGCCAATTCAACAGGCTGATAACAGTCAAATTGGGTGAAAATATCTTGCAGCATTCCACAAGGAAGTTGTTTGGGTTTTCAATTTTTAATCGATGATTTACCAATGAAAAATGCAGATGATGTACTTCTACAACATTAGCAGAGCTGAGAGAAAATCTACATGTTGAGTTGCATACCAGTACTGAAAGGGTGGAAATGAAAAAACTAGGACTGAACTAAATGCATTGTTTTTGGCAGTAGGAATGTTCTTGCTAAAGTCATTCCACTCATTTGTCTATAGATGGGATATCAGTTGAGTGGGTCTCAAAGACCAAATTACTGGGTGTTTAATGAGAAACTTTGCTCTATTGGTCTGATCAATTCAATCACATTGTTTCGGTAGTGGGAAAGAGCATAGTGGTTTCAAGGAAATGTTCTGCACATGTTCCATCTTCTGTTATGACTGACATTGTTCAGTGTCTTGTTCTGTCGCACTGGGAGTATTGCCCAATCATTTGGTCGAATGCTGCTGAGAAATATTTTTAAAAAACCAAACAAAACAAAACAAAACAAAACAAAACGAAAAAAACATCACCATAGAACACAACAGCCGTAAGATGCATAAATGATTATAATGGCTAATTGTGGAGGCTAAAAGGCTTAAAATTATTTTATAATAATTTAATTTTAATTTGTTATTCATGCAAAATGTCATACACCACACATCTTTTGTGAAACACTAGTATATAGTGGTTTCTGTCATAGAGATACACAGTAAGTCAGCACTGGTCATCTGGTAGTTCCATGTCCATGAACAAACTGTATGATGAGAACTGTTATCTATAGAGCTTATTTTACTCCTAACACACATAAAACACATAAAAAGTAGATTTTCTACCTTTTCATAGTTACTTCACTTATTTTCTGATCTCTGCATTTGGCTTATTTAACCTTTTCTGGTATTACTGATCAATGTGATTTTAAATTGTTGTTTGTTTTGTTGTTCATGTTGTTTGGAGCCCAGAAAGACTAGTGAACACTTTGTGGAAGCTGGTGGGGATGGAACCAAAGGCATATCATCTCTGGTCAACCAGGAGGACAAGGTCATCACTCAACAGGGCTTCAACAGTTGGAATAGTATGCATTTGTTTGTGTGCTTGGGCAGAGTAAGGTGCTCTCCAGTGTCTCACTGACACAACCCTGTCTCCTATAAATTGCATTTAAATACTACTAAATTGCAACAGATGAAAAAATGTTGTTAATTCATGTATCTGGCAAGTTGCAAGTATGTTGATACTTCACATATCCCTAAAATGTTCAGTGACACAACATTTCTTGTTTTTAAGAATAAAGAACAATCTAAGATCATATCATGTTAGTTCCTGTCCTAACCCTGACACACATCCTCTCCTGCATTCTCCTCTTAGAACCTCTTTTTTTTTTAAACAGGAAATGAGTGATGGGTCGGTCATGGCAGTTTGTTCTCATAAGCAGCACACGCCTTTCACAAACACAGACGTATGCACAAACCCTCACAGAGATGGACAATGCATTAGCACATGTAAACACACACTCAGTTAATTAAGTTAACATGCTGACTAAGGAGCAACGGAGCTCTTTGCAGTATGAGAGTGATAAAGGAGGGGACACATGCACACACGGTATACACACAAACAATGTGTGCAGGATGAGACAAAGTCAACCAGGAGAGACCTGTGTTTGTTTTGACATTGCACCAACACACAGGGAGTGTGTGTGTGTGTGTGTGTTGTGTTTAGGGGAAGGTAAAAGGGAGGGTATGGATATGAATGGAGAAGAGAGAAACATGAGAACATTTTGAAACAACTTTTTGTTGCTTTTCCTGCTCTGACAAGTAAATATATCTGCTGTGAAAAAGAATCTGGATAATTCGCAAACAATATAGAAATAAGAGTACTCTGATGGTTTCTGATTTCCAAAAGAGGGCATGACAGTAAAGGTTTGGGAACTACTGCAATACTATACTGTGTAGTATAGTAACATAGTTGAATAGTGCAATATAGTGCATGCTGAATTGTAGAGCTGCAACAATTAGTTGATTAATCAATTAGTTGATTGACAGAAAATTAATTGCCAACTATTTTAGTAATTGCTTAATTGTTTTTAGCCATACTTTAGGTAAAAAATACTAAAATTCTCTCTCTTCCAGTTTCTCAAATGTGAAAGTGTGAATTTCTGGTTTATTTAGTCTTCTATGACAGTAAATCATATCTTTGGGCTTTTGGTCAGGACAAGAGTAGACATGACGACATCCTTAACACCTTGGACTACGGGAAACAGTAATCAACATTTTTCACCATTTTCAGACATTTTATGGACTAATCGACAAATGGATTAATCAAGAAAATAATCATTAGATTAATTGATAATGAAAATAATTGTTAGCTGCATCCTCACTGAATTGTGTATATAGTGCTGAATAGTGTTTAAAGTGTAATAAACTATTTGTATTTTCATTTATAAAATTGTGAATAATAATAGTGATAAACATTGTGCCACCTGGTAATACTGTGTTTAATGATGGTCATGCAAATAAAGCCCATTTCAATTTGAGAGGGAAAAGGAGAGAGAGGCCAGATAGATAGAGGGGAGAAAGAGACAGTGATAAATTTGATGGTGTGCTGAGCAAAATAAAAAACAGGAGAATTGTGTGTGTGTGTGTGTGTGTGTGTGTGTGTGTGTGTGTGTGTGTGTGTGTGTGTGCTGGGTAGAAGATAGGAACAGTGCAGCAAGCAAAAAGCACAAGATTACTGTTGGTACAGCATTCACAAAGCGGGAGAGAGAGAGAGCTGTTTTTATAATTACAGAGAGAGCGGCAGAGAGAGAGAGAAAGAAAGAGAGAGAGAGAGAGAGAGAGAGAGAGAGAGAGAGAGAGAGAGAGAGAGGCTGATATTCATTTCAAAGGAATAGTTCAACATTTTGGGAAATGTTTTATTTGCTTTCTTTCCAGTAGTGAGATGAGAAGATAGACATTAGTCTCATATCTGTGTGTTAAGCACAGAACTGGAGACAGGACATGATTAGCCTAGCTTAGCATACAGACTGGAAGCAGGGGAAACAGCTAGCCTTGCTCTGCCCAAAGCAACAACTCTAAAACTGTCTAATTTGTATGACGCAGAGTTCTTCACTTTGGACCCAATCAGTCAAAATCAATCCAAAGTAGATCTGGTCAGCAAGAAAGAAAATAAATGTATCTAAGTGTTGAACTACTACTTTAACAGAATGAAAGAGACCAATTACACCAGCGAAAAAACTGCATAGTTGCTACAGGGAGAGAGAGACTCTGGATGTACCTGGACGTCTCTCTTTCCCTCTCTTTCTCTCTCTCTCTCACACACACAGTCACCCTCTGTGCAGTGCAGTTTCTGCATCTGTTCTTGGATGTTTCATACTGCACTCTGGTGCATGGGGACATCTAAGGGCCAAAAGAGAGAACTGCAGGAGACCAAAACACTGCAGTCTCCCCCTCCTTCTTCCCCCCTCTGTCTCCTCCTCTCTCTCTACCTGTATCTGGCCATTTCCCTCCTCTGACCTCCTCGTTTCCTCACTGCTCACCCCCGACTTTGCCTCCTCTCCTCTTGTCCTCCCCCAGAACTGCAATAAAAGATACATGTGTAGGACGTGCCCTTAGTTTGTCACATAAGGGGGAGAGGAGAGAAGGGAGAAAATGTGAAGGAGAGGAGAGGAGAGGAGAGGAGAGAAGAGGAGAGAGGAAGAGAGGAGAGAGGAGTCGAGGGGAGGGGAGAGGAGCAGAGGGGGGGCGGGGGTGTGAAGGAGAGGAGAGGAGAAGAAAGGAGGAAAGGAGAGGGGAGGGATGCAGAGGAGAGAGGACGGGAAGAGAGGGGAGAGGATGGGGGGAGAGGGGAGCAGAGGAGAGGGGAGGGGAGAGGAGAGGAGAGGGAAGGAGAGGGGAGGGGAGCAGAGCAGAGTACATGAGAGGGGATGGGAGGGGAGGAGAGGGGAGCAGAGGAGAGGAGAGGGGAGGGGAGAGGAAGGAACACAGGGAATTATAATATGATTTTATAGACTCTCAGTTTCCCTGAACCCGTATTTCTCTGGACTAAAGTCATGCTGTAAAATCTGTGTAAAAATGCAAAGACATGAAATAAGTAAATGCTGATAATATGGACACTAGGTGCTCTTGATCCACCATTCCCATGTATAGTTGTGCATATATAGTTACATATAGTTTAATCTGGAAAAACACATCTGATACCCATCAAAAACGCCCAAAGAAGTGAATGTGAGTATGATTGTCTATATGTGTCTGATGACTTATCCAGCATGTACCCCGCTGGGTACCAAACCTCCACAATCCTGTACAGGATAAAGGTTGGATGAATGGAGGGTGGAGGATAATACTTTCAGACAGACAATAACTGTTAATCAGTTAAGAAAATGAATGCTACTGTTTCTTCTGTTTAGGTATTGATAGGAGTTTTTTCAAGTTATTAGGGACTGTTAAAAAGTTATTGAGGTGGGGAGGGGGGGTGAATCTTATATTTTGTTTCAGAAGCAGGGCCCTCCCCAGCATGACCCTCCCCTTGACTAATAAAAATACTGCAATACCCTCCACTCTCAAAGTAATACATTTATGGCAAACATAAAATTAGGGATGCACTGATCCAATACTGATATCAGATATTGGGTCCAATACTGACTCATATAGCTGGATCGGGTATCAGTGATGATAGGTCTGATCTCAGTCGATCTATTATCTAGAAGGGAAGACACACCAGCACAACACCGTGGTGCCGTTAGACCCTTTTCTCCTGCCGGAGCCGAGTTGCTGCTGTTGTTTCAGCATTGTGAGGCGCAAGGCTTAATAGACAGTACACAGTTTGCTAACTTTTAACACTATGTGAAGTTGTTTTAGACGCTATCGTGGGTAAATAGCAGCTGTCTAGCCTGTGTTGCCTCAATAAGACTGGCTAGTGTAGCTAATCTTGCTAAGAGAAAACCAGTCACGTGTGGTCTAAAGTGTAACGGCAAAACACCTCCACTTACTAAATCCAATGCCACATAGAACTTAACAAAATCACCTGATTATCTCCTTTATAACCGCAGTAGTTATGTTAAAGCAAGTGACAAATAAGAGTTTCCGTTTGATTATTTAGCAATGGCTGGCAGTTAGCACTAGCTCTGCTCCTCAGGCTCACTTCAGGCATTTCCCCCCTAGGATTACATTCCTCTCTTGGTCTTGGTCGGTGTTCGTACATGCACTGCTCGCAGTAATATTAAATATTAGCCTTTACATATAATATCAATCTAGATAATGTGATATATCTGGATTGCAGTCCAAAACCAGTGTTGTTGAATCACTAAAGCTAAATGTTAGCAACCTGAATCAGCTGTGTATTTGCTGTCTTGAACACACCCCAGTCCTCCTGCAAACAAACAACTTGAATCACTTACTCATGAATTCATGATTATATTATATAATTTTAAACAAATAAACATATTTATTTGTTACATTTTGTTTTACAAAGTTAAGAAAGCAATGTTAGAAAGTCGAGTCTGATGTTGCTTTACACATAAAAGAATGACTCTTCCACAAAGTGCTAATTAATTAAACACTGGTATCGGATCGGTACCCAAAGCCCAGGTATTGGTATCGGTATCAGGACTGAAAAAGTTGGGTCGGTGCATCTCTAAACAAAATGCTGAATACTGATATGAGATAAGCAGTTATTACCACTGTAGCTAAAGAGTGAAATGAGCAACGGCTCAGAGGCTGCTGAACAGTTTAAGCCCCACAGTTTTTCAGGCCTCTAAATGGATTCCAAATAATAAAGATAAATGTGAATTTGATCAGAATTTGACTGTTCTGTCATAAACTAATTATATACTGTATGAGTCACATAAAAAGGTGTGTTGGGGAGTCAGAGGGGAATTTTTCATATGGTACCAAACCTAAGTTACAGCTGTTGGTAAACTGAACTGCAAAGAGCCATGGTCAATAAATTTCATCTAATTTCACACTTCAGTAGAACAAGTTGGCATTGTATGATGCTGACCTTTCATTAAATTAAAATTGAACTTTGTATGACACCTTTAACTTTTGTATTATTTTTATTTTTCTCACATAAAGCAATGGAAGATTATCTAAATAAAGCTTTACTAATAGACCTGCACAAACAAAACAGGAAAAAAAACAAAGGACGAAAAAAGACAAGAGAAGAACAAATATAAAAAACCATACATATTTAACTTTACCACAGTTCTCTTATTTCTTTTTATGCAGATTATAGTGACGTATTGTGACATCCCCTACCTCCCATATCTGTACAGTCCCTAACAATCCAACAACAATCCATAAGTTATAATGAGAAAAGTTTGTTTTAATGAGATAAGTTTGTCACTATACACATGTGTTAACCAAAACATGAAGTGATGTATGTATGTAGTAATAATGAGGAAAATATGTTATAACATGACATTTTCTTGCTATAGCACAGTAATCTCTGACTGAAATGAGAAAATCCTCTTGTTACAATGAGAAACTGAGCAGATATTTTTAGAGAGATGTCCAGTACAGAGGCGTCCCTCGTGTTCACTGTCAAATATTGTGATGATGATTAAAATTACACAACAACAGTTATTTCATGGATTATTTGCCCTTCTATTCCTCAAACATGATGATTTCATGCTGAGAGAGTCAAGTTATAAGAAATGCAACCAGCTGCTCACAGCTGATGTTGTCAAGAGCTGTGGATTTCCAAGATGGCTGCCAGAGGGCATGTTACATCACCTGAGACCTGCACATACAGTAGCACAGGATGCCCCAACCGGTGTTTTCTACTGCACAGCCATAATAAATGAACAGGGAGGAGCTGCAGGATACTGCTGAAGGATTAATAATGAACGAACAGAGACAGAAAGAATGAGGGGGAGAGAGAAGGACCGCTGGAATCATACACACACAGAACCTCACATACACAAGAATTTCCACAACCAATTGAAATCACTGTACAGCCAGCTATCTGAAACAAGTACTGTCAAACACACACATTTGTTCACTTTTAGACAGGAGACTGCACTGCATTGGTGTGCTGCTACAGGTTCTAGTCAGAATATGAAATATGATTCAGGATGTTTTGAGTAAAAGATTTGATGGTTTATCAGATACCAAAACATTGCACAGCAGTTTATGAAATTGGTGATAGATGTTTCTGGATCTTGCTGTGTGCTGCAATCAAAATTGAGCCAGGTTCAACATCATTGCTGTATGGCACCCACAACACTGCATCAATGCAGAGGTCTAGTTGAAATGAATGAGAGGAGTGTTTATGCAGTGCTAACATTATCTGAACACAGCCTTGAAGGAAAACTGACCCTCATTCCTGTTCATTACAATATCACTGTACTCACCAAGTGATGGCCAGTGTTGAGGAGTAGCGACCACAAGTTTCTTGTAGCGTTTGGGTAGCTAGCTATTTTCAAAATAATGCTGCAAACTATATTCATATCCAGAAAGTAGCAGGATAGCGCCACTTGAATCAGAAATGATTGAAATGTTGGTCCACCCCCCAATTCTGCACCTGCGCATGCACCTCATGATGACTAGCACATCCACTGTGTAGTATTTCCCCACTATGTGGACTCCAGTCCTGGAAGCTATCAGAGTTTTAGGCTAACGCTAGTAGCTCTGTCCTGCTCTTACTGGAATTGGGGAAATGTACAGCAAACATTCAAAAATAAACAAGAATGTAAGCTAAGCAGTCTTATTGGGTTTGTTAACAAAAACTGTCTGACCAGATATTTTTCCTTTTCATACTTAGAATACTTGGACTAACTAGCTCTAAACAGCAGTACATGAACAATGCTGTTTATTTCCATGTCTTCTTTATTAACCATTACTTTCTGCCTGAGATTCAGCTTTAGCCTCAGTCTTTTAGCACAATATACTGCACGTATGCAGCCATCATGTGCATATTTAAGACCCGTCTACAAGATTCTTGTTTTAAAAGAAGTCAGAGAGAAACATTAAAAAACTCACCCAGGTACAGCGCATTCAACAAGGTTAGTAGGTTTGAGAATTTCAATGGTGAATCTGCCACCATTATCATTGTAAACTGCATTTGAGGCAAAGCAAAACAGGAGGCTTGACAGAGGTGTTCACATTAAGCAAACTTTGCTTTGCAAACTGTCAATGACTTTGCTGAGTACAAACAATCATATCAGTAAAACTTCTAAAGTAATTTTTTTGAATAACATAAAAAAATTCTATGGTGCAAGAACTAACTCTCTGGTTTGTAGTTTGACCTGTCAGAGAAAAGGAGAGAAAGAAATGCAATTTAACAGCAGTAAACATTTAACTTTCTATAAGCTCAACACTTCTCCTCCAACATCTTTTTATCCATCAACCAATCCCTCTTTTACTCTTTTTCACTGATCCCTTGTTACTGGCTAATTAATAAAACTACCCTTTCCTGCTAATTGTCTACCGTTTATAGGACCACAAGAGACACCAAGGAGCAAGAGAGAGAGATAAAGAGAGAGAGGAATGGGGATGTAGGGGTATAATTATGTTAAGCCAAATCACACATGAACTTGATAGAGCTTATTCTTAGCACTGGGAATGTAGGAAAATGACAAGAAGGAGGGGGAGGAGGGGACGGCTCAGGTTTATTTCAGTTCAAAGAGCATTTAACAAGACTGCTCCAGTGCACTTTACAAGGAAGAGGATTTTTCAAAAAGAAAACACAAAGAGAAGAAGCAGAGAGAAGTAAAAACTGCAATTCCACCAGCCTCTGGCTTCTTATTCAAAGGCCTCTGCACACTACAGCGAACACAGAGATCATACAAATTCTTTACATATCACAATGTGCGAGATGGATCTAATAAAGTCTTGCTCGCAATCTGTGTCAGACTGTCTTATATCAATATTGGGGCATGTCAGATTGTACCATGAATGCCTATTGAATTGTAGCACTACAATATAAACAGCAAATTAAATGATGCAAGCTGTAACACGTCATTTACTCACATCATCCATCTACTCACATCATCCATCTGCCCTGCTCTCATGTTTTGAGTTTTGTTTTGTAGGCATGGTTTTTAGCACACTGGATTTGAGCCAGGCTAGGCCACTTTATATTTATTAGCCACTTTATTCAGACTGAAACATCTTGACTACAGACAGATTGAAATAAAATTTAGTCAAAGATTCATGGTGCCCAGAGGATGAACCCTACTGACTTCAGTGATATACTGACTTTTCCTCTAACACCACCTTGAGGTTTGTGGTGAGTGAAGTGAAATGGCTCAGCAACTATTGAATGGATTGCCATAAAATTTGGTTCAGACATTCATGTTCCCTACAGGATGAATTGTAATACACTCCTCTGTCTTTTCATCTAGCTCCACCATCAGGTCAGTATCACAATTTGTCTAACAGACAGGTTTCCAAGCAACGTCATCAGTAGGATGTGTGCACAACTGGGGGCAGAAAGCAAACCAGACGACTGAGAGCTTATGAGAAGATCAACATTTGAAGTTGTTTTTACACCTTAAACTGCACAAATCACCAGTGGTGGAAAGTAAGTAAGTAAGTACATTTACTCAAGTACTATACTTAACTACAATTTTGAGGTACTTGTTCTTTACTTGAGTATTTCCATTTGATGCTACTTTATACTTGAGCCTGTCCTCACAAGAAAAATGATACTATAGGTTGTAAATTCAGTCATCAAAAATGACCTATAGTTATATTATGTGTGAGTGACAGATGCCATCTAGCTGCCGTAGTAATTATGACCCGGAGAAGTGACACAGTTCAGATGACGTCAATATAAGGTGACTCCCTTATTAGGAGGAGAAGGGTTGGGTGCATGGCTAGATAGTTAATTAGATGGCAAAAAGGGAACTTAGCTGAAGGTGGTGAAAGCACAACCCAACTTCACAGCCTCTTAGCCTCTGAACATAACAATGCTCATGTCGAAGTCCCTTAAAAATATACAATTTAATATAGGCCTTGTTTGTAGGAAAAGCAACATGGATGATATATATATATATATATATATATATATATATATATATATATATATATATATTTTTTTTTTTTTTTTTTTTAAAGGTAACGTTAAGAGCCACTGTTTAATTCAACACCTATTTTCTAGATAAATGTGGACTTGTTTCAGTAAAATGTAACTTAAATGACTAGTAAATAGATGGGAATTAGCTGCAGGAGACCACTGTTCGCTTCCAGTTTCCGACCATGAGGGTCATGTTTTCAACCACGGTTCGGGCCATTTTTACTGTACCGCGGTGTTTACTGTTGCCATGGCAATTAAGTTTGCCTAACTTTGAGGAAGTACAAACTATGTTTCAAGTGATCATTTTAACTCAAACCATAACCCCTAACCAAGTGGTATTTATGCCTAAACCTAACCAGACCTTAACCACACCATTGCCACACCATAAAACATTGTTTTTTAACAGTGATTTGTAACAGTTTTGGAAAGCAGCATGTTACGCTCTTATTCTTCTATTTCCTATTTACTAGTCATTTAAGTTACATTTTTACTGAAACAAGTCCACATTTATCTACAAAATAGGTGCTGAATTAAACAATGGCTCTTAACATTACTTTTTTTTTCAAAATATATCATTCATGTTGCTTGTCGTACACCTACAAACAAGGCTTATTTTAAATTGTATATTTTTGAGGGAGTTTGACATGGGTGTGGCAAACTCAGAACACATATTTATTATTGCTTTATACAGACTTTTTGCTGCTAATACTTATGTACTTTTACTTAAGTGGGATTTTTCATGCAGGACTTTTACTTGTAATTGAGTATTTTTACAGTGCTGTATCGGTACTTTTACTTAAGTAAAGGATCTGAATACTTCCTCTACCACTGCCAGCATTTCAACTTTTGAAATAAACAATATTTGCTTATTCAGATTCTTGATTTTCATTTCCGGATCATTTTAACAACTTATAATGAGGTAACTGATTACTTTTCATTGTGGAAAAACCATATCAGACACAAATCATTAAAAGCAGATCATTTTATATAACTTAAAATGTGTGGAGGACCTTTACATTTGGTTATTAAAGAGATGTGACAAAGATATGTAGTGAGTGGGACATTTTACAGTGTAAAAAGAAACTGACCTCATACAAATGTTTGTGATTTCTGCACTGACATTTACTGATACTTTTAGGCAATATATGTACTCCATTAACATATCTGTGATAAGCTACAACTGGACATGCCCATGTAAAATAATCCAGTTGCAGTTACTGCATGCACACTAATTTATTTGCATGGAATATGGATCAAACCAAGAACAAATGGAAACTAGTATGACAGACAAGTTATTGAAATACATTTAACTTCTATTGCTGTAAAACATTTTAAAATACAAATGTGAAAGATAAACACTTTAAAGTTACAATCCTTGAGTGGCTTTATGTTTTAATGAGAAGAGGCAACAAATGCTCAAAGCTGAACTTAAAGATTCATGGCTTTAATATTCCTTTACTTCATGTATTGGGCAGTGACATTAACAGGGCAAAGACAATGCAACACCATTTCATGCTCACATTTCAAAAATAATTTAAACTTTTCTAGTGGTCATGATTAAACTAATAATGCATTAATAGTGCAAATAAACCTCTCACAGTAAACATAAAGAGATTTATAGGAATTTATATTTACACCATGAATTTTCCATTTTAACAGCATCATTTTCGAAGGACTAAACGTGATAGGGGTTTTAAAAGAAATGCAAATACACATGAAAAATGATAGATAATATATGACAAAACAAATCACTGAAACATATTTTTTTTGTTTAAAGCATTAAGGCGTCTAGTTTCATGGCAGTATATGCAAAGTTGGCAGTGACAAGACTAAAAATGTAGGGAGTATTAAAACAATGGATTATTTAATTTACTATCATAATTATTATATATATATATATTTTATATATAACATTTGTTAACTTTCATGTTTTGTGCCTGAGGACCGCTTTGAAAAAATATCAAACCTCAGCAGAACTTAACAGAGATCCAGTCGCCTTTTAAAATATATTTAAAAGAACTGATGAGATGATATTGTTATCACTATTTTTTGTGACTTTATCCAATTCAATATTCATTTTTAAGTCCAACTGAAATTAAATGTAATATCTTTGTCTACTGCAGCATACAGATCTGCTCTGTATCACTTGTCCTATGTGATTATTTGCAAAAAAAAAAAAATCAAAAACCAAAAGAGAGATTTATATTCTAAATTTTTGGTCTCATGATGGTGCACTCTAGTTTTCCATTAAACCATCAGAATACCATTCAACTTGTTTCCATACAGCCAATCAAATCACTTCATCCGAATAAGCTTTCCTGCTATAGTCTCCTTATCTAACTCTCAAAAATGAAGGCTCTTGTCCTGCAGCTTAGCTTGATGAACGAACCACCAAACTAACATTCACTGAGGAAAAGTGCACTGTAAACTAGATAGATAATTAGCTGCTCAGCTGCAGCACATGTAAACATACAGTACCAGTCAAACGTATGGACACACTGTCCCATTCCCTTGAATGAGAATTTATTTCCAAACTCTTGACTGGTACTGTACCTGCAAACGACACTTCAGTCCTGACACCGTGTCTGCCCATGACTTGTAATGATGCATGTCATCCCTCTCCCTCTCTCTCTCTGCATTTCCTGTCTATACTTTCTATCAAATAAAGGCACAATTCCCAAAAAAAAGTTTGTTTACTTTTATCTTCTCCCGCTGCTGGAGCTCCTGTCAATCAAACACAGACACCAACAGGCCCCTCTAGCCAGGTGAGATAAAAAATTAGCATTTCTAACTTCCCCAAAGACCCTTTTTTCTTCCTTTGAATAATAAAAAAATATAAACAATATTTTTAACTGCGAAAAAGGATGTCTAAATGTAATTTCAGTTGGACTCTAATTAATCATAATAAATGGTAACATACCTTCTGTTAGCTACTACTTAGTTTATGAAATTTGCTTAAATGATATCAGTATTATATTGAAAGTGTTGTCTGTCTGTCACAGGTGGTGATGCACTAAAGCTGAACAATGCAGGCAGAATTCCACAAAGTGTGGTGGTGTGAACCAGCACAAACCTATTCAGACCACATTGTTAATGCCTGTTTACTGCTGTGAAACTAGAGGTCTGACATCATTATTGCTCTGAGGGTGACCTAAATACAGAGTATCTGCTAAACATGATACAGCACCACTATATCCTCTATGAAGAAAGATGAGCATCCCTTTCAAGTTTGCATAGAGAACATTAGAGAAGGTAGAAAAGTGTAGAGATAGTGAGTAGGTCAGGCACATTTTACAAATGATTCTTTGCATTTATTTTAACCATCTCATGGGAATGTGTGATTGGCACATGACAAGGTTGGTTGATAAACCCTCTGGTAAACAATTTGTAGTCCTGTCATAGACCACCTACATGATAAACGCTTAGAATGATTTGCTTAACACTATGGTGACCCACGTCAGGAGTGTGTGTGTGTGTGTGTGTGTGTGTGTGTGTGTGTGTAAGCATCAGAGCTGTCTGGTCAGCCTCCAGGTGATGAAGCTTCCTACAGCCAGGCCGCTGACGAAGATGAGGACGAGGCTGTAGCTGCGAGAGCTCAACAACGACACACCACTCTGCATGGACGATGATGCCAGCTCTGAGAAACTGTTGATCTGTGGACACACACACACACACACACACACACACAACCTTTTTTAACCATACAGGTCCAGAAACTATGGAACTATGGAACCACAGGAACTAAACTGGGAACTGTGGCCCTGTTTACACCTGCCGTTAACATGCATCTTGGGTGATCCGATCACAAGTACAGGTGTGAACGCACCCAAGATGCATTGAGATCCAATCGCTCAGACCACATTCGGAGGTGGTCTGGGCCGCGTGTGGCCACATTCTTCTAGCAGTGTGAACGTGAATGTGTATTGGGCCACATTGAAGGACCGCCTACTCAACTGACGTGCTCTGTTTTCTGGCAGACTAGGCACTGGAGGATGTATTGCTGCCTCCTGGTTCATGTACCCTCTGTCAAAAGCTGTGTTCAACTTGTTTCATAACAGGATAAACAAATGCGTTATTTTGTTTTTCTGTTTTTCATGTGAATTTAAAAAAATGAAATCCACTTCTCATTTTTTTCCCGTTCCCCTATTTTCCTCTTCAAATTGGTAATTGGAATAGAAATTAAACCAAAATCAGAACAGAACTTGTTTTTCACTTGTCTGTCTAAAAAAAACATTTCAGAAGCTAAATGTTTAATTTTGTTTGCCCTGGATAGTTTCCTCTGTCCTGTCTAGTTAACTACAGTTTTTAGTTTTGGCCTTTTGGATGTGTAGAAGAACACAGAATATTCATTAACATTAGATCCTGACTGATGCTGTCGGCGTGTCGGAGATTTAAAGAATCAATGAAGTTATGCTGCTGCGCCTCGTGTGTGTAAATGTGAAGAGCGTCTCTCAAAAATGAGAAAAGTTTCTCGTTCTAACAAGAAACTGAGCACATATTGTCAAGTCACGGTGGCGGCAGTACACTGCTGTAATAAATAACGGAAAGACAGAAGAAATGAAGGCCTAACATACCCATCCTCCATGTTCTCGAATCCAACCCAGCAGGTTGTTTTTGAAGAAATCCACGGTCCACTTCAAGACCTCCCTCACAGACTGAGGGAGATGAGCCTCCACCATCTGATGGACACACAAACAGAGAGATGAAGATGAATACCAGGATTTTACTTTTACTGCTACTTATTTACTTTTACCAAACTACACCGTCTTGTGTTTTATTTGATTTAAAAATGATTTTCCACTGACAAACTGTCAGTTTTGCTGCTCTATTATAGAATGTATAGGGCTCAGTTGGATAAATAATGTGGGCTACTATAATAACTTTTTGTAGATTTACATGTATTGTGAAAGTAAGGCTTTTCAGTCATCATATTTTGGGAAGCAAATCAACTTAACAAGCAAAGTTTCATATGGAGCTGCAGATGGAGGCGACAATCTAACAGACTGAATGAATGAATGAATAAAACTAGTATGGAAAGATACCACTAGATGTGAAAGACAAAAAGGGGTGAAGTGATCCTTTAAATGGAGCAGTATAAGGCCTTGGTGTATCTGAGGAACTAAGCTCACCTCTGTTGACCATCAAGTCCCAAAACACAATAATAGCAATGAAATGCACATCTGATTAATGATAGGTTCATCTGCCCAATCAGCCAACAACTACTGTAACCTATGATACCATGTTTGTTAAAGAATGTACTTTCACGATTAGAGATTCTGTGTTCAGTAGGCTATGTGGTAACATTTCAATGTCAATCATGTCACTACAGCAGATATCATGAGACACTGCATTTAAGCAGCAATATATATATATATATATACACATATATTTCTCCTCCTCCTTACAGTGACACAATCATCAGGTTAAAAATAGCGTTGGCCCAAAGTTACTATTAACTAGCTTATGTTCTACTGTACCTCAGAGAGACATTTGATGATATGAAAACAAGCTTCAAGCTCATCAAAAATCAACAAACTGAGGCTCTCACTTTAGATTTTCCCATGATCCATTCTGATGTGAAGCAAAAGGAAGCTAACCCACCCGGAGAGCCAGCCTGCCGGCCACATAGAAGAGCACAGCGATTCTCTCCCAGGTGATGCCATGTTCAAAGACTTTGTCCGCCACTATCTTGAATCTGTCCCATGTGGAGCCGGAGCCGCAGCCGCAGCCGTGAGCCACGCCGTCTATCGCACTGCGACAAAAGACAAGAGCAGAGGACAGAGTGACTGATGAAATGTTTATATAATTAAAATAAGAAAACCTCAGAGAATTTATCCCACATATAATCTGTAAACTCTGAGATTAAGTGTTTGAGATACTCACTCTTGGAACTCCTTGTCGTCTCGGACCCTGTCACCGATGATGCGGATCATTTTGCCCAGCTGGGTCACCATCTTCTGCTCCTGCTCAGTCTTTACTTCCACAGCCAGCGGAGTGAGAGGTGGGATGTCCTCTACGGGCACATCCTTCAGCTCCTCCTGTATGACCCTGCAGAGAGAAGTGACAGGTTACAACACAGACGCCCAACGTGGGAACAAAGCAACATCCATACAACTAAATCCATATATATATATATATATATATATATATACATATGACATCATTAGATTATTAATAGTGAAGCATCAGTGCTGGAGGTGGAGCTAGTTTCATCTACTTTATATACAGTCAGTTCATTGTTTGCAGATGTGCTTTCATTGATTTTATTTATTGATGTGATTTTTATTGTCACATGTCAAACTCTGCAGCGATTCTTTTAACCTAAGACAACTTTCTCTTTACTGGGAATCCACAAAGAAAGCCAGACATGAGCGGCGTGTAAGCACTATCGAAGCGCTCTATCCGTTCAATCTTCATCAACTTTGACCTGCGTTCAGCGTCTCTGTCCACAGAACCAGCTGTCTGTCAGCAGCAGTGGCCTGATGAGCTGAGAGGACAGCAGCCATACTGTCTTCACCAGGCTGACTGACGGTAGAAATTTACTGAACCAAAACAGTTTTCATGTCGGCTCCTGGGGGAAGAAATCCACAGTTTGTATTTATTGGTTCATTGAATTCATTTCCCCGCCCACTGTAAGCAGGTGAGATGAATCTGCCTGTAGTGAAACCTGCAGCTCACAGGCAGACTGGGAGTCCTGATCAATCAATATAGATACCGTTAATAATATATAAGAACATATAAACAGCAGGAGAACTGTTAAACAGCTGTCTCTGCAGATAACGCTTCACTAAACGTGCCAGAGGAGAAAAAATAGACTCAGAGCTTAAAAAGATACAAGGGGTCAATGTGGTTTGATGCGTACTATGTAATGGACAATTAAAGTAAACTTCATAAAAGCAGATAAATATGTTGTAGTATATACAAACTATGTACTGTATACTAATATTGATATTGACCTCAAACCTACTTTGGCATTTCTGTAGTGCAGTGATATATTGAGCCCGTTATCAGTCATGATTATAAGCACATTGAAGGCATCACTGTGAGTTCTAAGAAATTGTGAACAGCATTTTTTCACTTTTTAAAAAAAAAATATTTCATTGACTAAACAATTAATTGAGAAAATGATGGTCAGGTTAATCGATAATGAAAGTAACCTTTAGCTGTATCCCCAAACATACACATACATAATAACATAAAAGTAGAATTAAATGAGGTGTGATGTATGAAGGTGGGCAGTACGGGTAACAATGTTACAAATTACAAACAATATTAAAAATGTACTGTGTATAAAGAGTAAGAAAAATGTTTTTCACAAAGATTTTAAATTCAATTTTTTGTTGTCCATGATCTTGCAACCTGAGTATCTCCTGCATTTCCTTTCTGCATTGCATTGTGGGACAACGGAGTCCATCGACAGCACACTCAAAAATGAGGCAATCTTTAGTTTGCATGCTGATTGAGTCACTTCTCCAGTATGAACACACTAAACACTGCTTTTAGTCAGAGTGTGCAGCTGTATGGAATGGGACACGGCTAACAGTGCTATCACAAGCTAATAATCTACATGCTGGTGATGTAAAACTTTAACCAGAACTAGACTAGCTCTGCTGATGAAGGATTAGATAAATACTACAGGATGATGCTGATTGCCATGCATGACAGGAATCATTAAGCATTCCGGAGGCTGACACACCTTTTCCTGTACAGAGTGTCTGACTCGTCATTGACCCTCAACACTTCTAAGGTACATGTTACAACATAGGTACAACTCAGGGGGCAGCGTGATTTACTGTAAGAGGTTCACAGCTATTACTGTAAAACGAAACTGATACTTGTAGGTGTTTTGAGTTCGGCAGGCAACTAACAATTATCTTCTATATTTAAAATAATGAAAATGATTTACCTATATTTATAACACTCCAAACTGTACTATTATATATGAAAGAAGAAAAACAGTAACTTGTCATATTAAGGAACCTGGAAACTGTTAATTTGGGGTATTTTTTTCTTGAAAAATTATTTAAATGAATAATCGGTGATCAAAAATGTTGCTGATTACTTTTGTGTAGTTGGACCATCAATGAACTGAATGATTATTTCTGCTCTAGTTATAAGACATGCGATATAATACAATGTTACATATGGACCCATCCAGGTGTCATATCTAGAAAATGATTGATAGTAAATGATTTTAGCGTTATAACAACATTCTCTAAACTAATCCATGAACTGAACTGAACGGTAATATTAAGCAGGGCTGACACAATTAGTTGATTAATTGTTTAGTTGATCAAAAATCACACTGACAACAAATCGGAAAATTGATAAACTGTTCAATCTATTGATCAAGTAAAGAATATATGGATATATTCACTTCACAAATGTGATAATTCACTTTTCTTTTCTTTTCTTTTCTTGTTTTGTTTCTTTAATCTTTAAATGACAGATTCTTAGGTTTTGGACTGTTGATGATAATAAAAATATAAATGAATACTAGTCCTAATATTAAGTGTGCTAAATGTCTTCATTTTAAAATAAAGAATAACTTCAAATCCATGTTGGTTATGGTGATAATAGTGAAACTTCACTACTTACTTTTTCATCATTGTGTAAAAGAGTTTTACGATAAATGATGAAGTAGCTTTAAAAAAAGAAAAATGAAACTTACTCTTTGATGAGGGCTTCTCCTATCCTTTCATCTGTGGAGGAATGAACTCAACATTAGTGGACATGAGTTAACATTAACGTTACGCGCTATAATACTGTTATAGATAAAGCCGCGGGTCATAGAACAATACAGCTATGAAAAACAAGAATGTTACGGTATGTATTTACATATATATGTATAACCTTACCTGACATGCCGTTTCCTTCACTTGCCATAGTTTAAAAGTCACTGCAGAAAACTTCCAGGGAGACTTTCCTCCTCTTCCTTCACAGCCTCTGCTTCCTGCACTGTCCGATAAAAAGCACCTGAAGAAATAATTTAAGTCAGCTTCGGTGTTTCTTCAAAATGAATAACCCTCCATGAATCGACACGAGCCGCAAGGTCTGAAACACACACATCGAGATTGTAGACAGTAAGTTCTGCCTGAAGTTTAGTCTGAGCAACGAAGTGCGGCGCACAAACCGGAAATTCCGGTTAATGTTCCGGTAGGTTTTATATTTTTCTATTTATTCATCTTTTTTGTTGTTTTTATTTGCATGCGTTTACGGCTAAAGGGGGAAACTTATCTAGTTTGTTTAGCTCTGAAAAAAGCTA